>NW_025813696.1:365606-495606 GCF_021917145.1 Hypomesus transpacificus | reverse complement strand
AGTTCTTCAGAAACAGGCAATTCTCAGGAAGAGAGAGGTGAGAATCAATCTATCAGTCTAGTAGTCCAACACCCAACCACACATCTATCTGACCCCTCTCTCTCTCTCTCTGCGTATATCTCTCTCTCTGTCTGTGTCTCTCTCTTTGTCTCTCACACTTTCTCTGCATCCCCCCCTCTCCCCTCTCTCTTTCTCCCCTCTCTATATAACTCTTCCTCTCTCTCTCTGTGTCTCTGCAGCAGAGGCATGTGATGGTGGAGAGGAGTGTTCTCCTGAAGGGTCTCCAGCACCCTTTCCTGGTGGGTCTCCACTTCTCCTTCCAGACCTCAAACACCCTCTACTTTGTCCTGGACTTTGTCAATGGAGGAGAGGTGGGTGTGGTGTGAACTAGTTGTGATGGTAAAGCCATTCAGAAACAGCGTATGAGGTGTGTGTGTCGTGGTGTAAGTGTGGGATCGGTGTGTCCCTGCAGCTGTTCTACCATCTCCAGAGAGAAGGGGCCTTCACAGAAGCCAGAGCAACTTTCTACTCTGCAGAAATGGCTTCTGCCCTGGGCTACCTGCACTCCCTTAACATAGTCTACAGGTATGCACAGATACAGGCACACACACACATAGTCTTGCACAAACACACCCAGACAAACACACACACATTCAAATGACACCTAGCCACTAACTCGCTTTTTCTCCCTTCACTTCCTCCCTTCCTTCTCTCCCTCCTCCTCTCTCAGAGACCTGAAGCCAGAGAACATCCTGTTGGACGCTGCAGGTCATGTGGTCCTGACTGATTTTGGGCTGTGCAAGGAGGGCGTGGCTATGGGCGGGACTATGCAGACCTTCTGTGGCACCCCAGAGTACCTGGCCCCAGAGGTGCTGCTGGGCCACGCCTACAGCAGGGCGGTGGACTGGTGGGGGCTGGGCTGTGTGCTGTACGAGATGCTCTACGGCTTGGTGAGTGTGTGTGTACAGAGGGAGTCATCCCTGGTGCATCAGTACAGACCGTTAGGTTGAGAGATTTGGGGTTTTAGAAGATGTTGTGGATTCTAATCACTCTTGTGTCCGTTGCTTTATTTCAGCCCCCATTCTACAGCCACAGTAAGGCTGTGATGTTTAGAAACATCCTTCATGCACCCCTACGGCTCAAAAGTGGCGTGTCCCAGTCTGCCCATTCCCTGTTACAGGGACTACTGGAAAGGGACTGCACCAAACGCCTGGGGGGGAGCAATGATCTAGTAAGTTTTCCATAGACACACACTCACACTGATAGTCAAATGAGTTTCAGACATGTGACAGATGTTTGTATCTGTAGGAAGAGCTGCAGAGCCAGCCTTTCTTCAAGTCCATCAACTGGAAAGACCTCGTGGCCAGGAAGATCAGACCCCCTTTCATCCCTAAAGTGGTGAGCATGATCTTAAACACACGGCTCCATCTTACCCTGCAGGCATGGAGATTAAGGTTCCAGACAAACATATACTGTAACTCTGTCACTCCATATTTCTCCTTTCTCTCTGTCTCTCCCTCCCAGACGGGTCCATGTGATGTGCAGTACTTTGACCGCCAGTTCACAGTCATGCCTGTCCCAGCGTCCCTGGGCCTCGTTGACAGGTGCCAGAAGGGCGTCACTAACGAGGCCTTCTCAGGGTTCTCCTACACGCCCCATCCAGAGTTCAAGGCCTCTGACTCCCATAACGTCCCATAACTCTGCTGGCACCTCTCCACCAAGACTGCTAGAGTCTGGAAGAACAGAGCCGCACGGGGCCCTTGGAGGCAGGGGGTCCTTTGGTCTGTCCAACGTGTGACCGAGCACCAGGCTGACTGATGGACAGGGACAGGACAGTGCTCCCCACTCCAGAGCCCAGAGTGGAGCAGGGGACACATGGTCACCCCACCCAGGGCTGGCTGGGACCACACACACGACAAACCTCATTCAGGTGTGCTGGGATTCCTGGATTTCCATTGTGTTAGATGAACACAATGGCGATGATCAATTGTACTGTATGTGTATCTGTTCTCACCAGTGTAATATCTGGTTTGACTTCAATTTCATTTGGGATCAATGAAGTCAGATGTATTGAATAAAAGGGTCTTTTGATACACAGTGTAATGTGTTCAATGAGGCCAGACTGACACTTGGGGGGGTGTGAGAATGTTGGTAATAAGTTCAGGAGTCTACATCCCATAATGACTGTGTCTACATCCCATAATGACTGTGTCTCAAAAGACATATGAGAGTCATCAAGGCTAGCATAGCAATTTAATGTATGTACATTATAAACTCTTCATAAAAAAGTTTGACATTCTTTCTTATTCACTCGCATCCGATATAAATCATTCAGAGAATGCGTGTCAAATTCCTAGTATAAAAGGACTGTACATTACACACACATTACACACACATTAAACACACATTACACACACATTACACATACATTACACACACATTACACATACATTACACACACATTACATACAGGACACACGGACAAACACATGACAAAAGGCACCAAGAGCATATTCCTGTGATTTATCCATACATATCAACCCTATTCATGTGAACAACATGTGTGTAGGTGTGTGTGAGTGTAGTGTGTGTGTGTGTGTGTTGGTCTCAGTAGCTGTTTAAGGTGGGGTAACTCTGGTCACCCTGGCAGGCGAAGTAAGCGATGAGCTGTCCGTTGCAGATCATCAGAAACAAGCTGCTACCTTTAATTAAAACAGAAACACACTGTACTGTATACCGAGTCATTAGTGTCTGTATGTAAACACATTTTTTACATAGGAATATTTAAAGCCTCACATTCTTTTATTTTTTTAACAAGCATTTTTGTTTCAAAGAAAGACACAAGTGAGTTTACATGTTAAATAAAAAGCCTCACATTCTTATCCTTATACACAATTTCAATGTTTTATTTTAAACTGAGAGAAATTGGTCCATGGCTTACCTAAGGCCAACCACCACTGCCACACCAAGGGAAACTCCAGCATCACTGCAACAGAGTACATGTTATGAGTCTTTATGAGACAGCATTTGAGTTAGAGAGAATGTGTGTGTGTATGTATGTGCATGCCATGAATGTGTGTATGTTTGTATGCCATGAATGCGTGTGTATGTCATGAATGTTTGAGTGTGTCTTACCCAAGCTGGTGAGTAATATGTGCAGTAGGGTGACAGTGAGGGCATAGTCCCAGACCCATCTCCTCACCACAGCAGCAAACAGCAAACCACTACAGAAGTATGTGAGTTCCATTGACAGCAGGTTCACTGGGATACACACACACACACACACACACACAACAGTAAAAGGTGTGGGCCATAGCTTTTGTATATTATTTTGTTTTAGCATGGTTATTACAGTATGTGTGTGTGTGCTCACTGCATACCCAAATATTTGGAGTTGGAGTCTGTGGGCTCTGTCTTGAAATCAAACGGAATCAATCCATCAAAATGATCCAACCTTCAAATACAAGTAGATTCAAAATATAATCAGTCTATTATTTACAGAGAAATTACCGAGTCACACAAATGCGGGAGGTGTAACCTACCGTCTCCAAGTAAGCAAGATCAAGTGCACGCGCCTGGCAGGCTCACCTGAAAGCACCGAAGCACACGCTCGCGATCATATAATAGAGAGAGTAGAAAATGAGCACGCAGAGAAGAAGGTGCACGAGCACAGTCTGAAGAGAGGAAGAGATGCAGGAAACATTTTAACAACACCACCTAAATAAATATATGGGCCCTATAGGCATTATTATGAGTTACTTAACGAGCATACATGTTCTGGCCTGCGCTCGACGTGAAGAAGTGTTTTTTTTATAATGCCGCAGCCAAGTTTCATCTGTTGCATACAATTTGATATGGCCATGAACACAATAGCAGTAGTAACAATACGTAACCACAGACAAGCATTTCCCCCCTTTCCTCCTCCCAATCGCGACGTCTTTTGAGAACGATTTCGCGTTGGAGCCATCGAGTTTGTCATCCATAACATTGCGCCTACAATCATAATCTCGCGAGCTCATAAAGCTGCTTTTCTTAAACTAATCTCCTTTACACAATCTTACCCTTGTATCGGCCACTTTGACTTTGAATGCCATGTCATGGTTTGCATCTGATGTTTTGTTGCAATTAATGTAGACTGGTCTGGACGAGCAATTTCTATCGATCAGCCGAGTTTATACCGCCGTCTAGCGTTAATGTTAGGAATCCCAGGTGGATTATTTAAAGGCGACATCCTTCACATAGTATTGATACAGTATAACTTGATTGTAAATGTGTTTCTGAAAGGTAGGCCTATGTCTAAATACATTTGTTTCTATTTTCAAAGAGACGGCTGCTGGGGCTTGACGCAAACAGTGTCTGTGATAGGCTATGGGTAAACAAGCAACGATTTTCATTCTGTTGGCTAAAACAACACCATGTCTAGATACGGACCAGCGACTGAACAGCGATCAATTCACAATGTAACGCTACATTAACAGTTATCAAGGTCACGTTTTACCGTCTTGGATTTAGGCAGGCTACGTGCCGCGCGGTGATTTTATCTGGCCTTCTGTCTCGCCTAGATCATTCTTAATGTGGCATTTTTAACCAACAATACAGTGCTCATAGCATCAGAAGTTCATGGGAAGAGCATATAGAGTACAAAATGCCATCATGCGACCGCCTATAATTTGACCACAATGGAAATAGCGCGCGAGGAGAGATCCCGCTGGAAGTCCGCTCCCTGACAGTTTCTGGGGATTTGGTAGGCTAGTTTAAAAGAACTGCAGAGACATTGGCGAGTACAATACATGATTACCAGTTATTTTCAACCTTCATCGTGAGGTGCATGTTCCAGTAGTTGCTGAAGTTTTCCGGAGTTCCGAGGTCCAAAGTTGGCAGACGGCGCATACTGCACGCATGCGCTTCACAACACCGACCAGCTCCAAATAAGAGTTAAAACAGAACGAGGTGAGTACCATTATTTACAGCAATAACGTCGCACACTTTTATTACTCAATAGAAACAACAGTAAAACTGATATAGCAGTCTTCGTTTGAAAGGGAGGATTTTATTTAGACTAACTGTGATTTGGAACGGTATAGATAAATTGGTGAATCAAGTTTCTATTGAAGAAATAAAGCAAGCAAATCTCTCATTTAACGTGTAACAAATAACACATTGTATTGGTGAGTATTGACTATTTTATGCAAACTAATTTGAAGTCTGTTGAGATGAATTTTTCCCCCGTTAAATACCGGGAAACTTATTTATTAAAGATTGTCCTTAACTCGGCACATCAAGCCACAATGCTATCGCAATAGCTAGCTACCACTAGTACGAATAGAACTGTGAGCTAGCCAGAGAGCGGTTAGCTGGCTAGCTAGCGTTGCTATTGACTGGACTGTCTGGATGTAGCTTTCTGACATCTAGCTAGGAGCTAGTAAGCTGGGCTGACATTCCGTGACAAGGGGAAAGTAAAGAAAATGACTATGGTGAGGGAAAACACCAAATCTGTAAACCACAAGGTATACAATTGACTTCATTAGACAGGCCGTGGCTCTGCATCACTTGTTAAAACCGATAACTTCAGTAATTTATATAGTTTAAACGTGTTGGTGGCCTCTTTCAATGCTCCGCCATTTTGTATAAGACGAATGCTAATCATGGGCGCTCTTACATGCACTTTATTTATGGTCAGAATAAATTCGAGGTTTTAACTTGGAAACGTAAATCAACAGCTGTCAAACAGGTCATACTGTAGTTGACTTTGTTAGGGTATACAACAGTCACTTCAACCGTCATTTTTTCGAAAAAGAGAGATGAACACGCGTCGAGACAAAAACGTTATATCGTGATATTATTTTGATCAAAATGTCTTTAACGACGATCATTTAGTAAAGAACATAGGTTTTTCATTTAAACAGAGATATTATATTGAATATAAGCAGTCCGTGTTGGTGCAAACAATCTATTTTTTGAGATATCGTTAAAACAAGGAAAAGACGAACTTGTTACTTTAACTTGTATTTGAAACACCCTTGCTGTTGTTTCACAACAGTATATAATTGGGTGACTGGTTATGTATACGTTTGTACTTATATGTTTGTGTCATTACACCTGTAAAACTAAAATATTGATTGTTTTGTCTGGAATTGGAAGTGCATGGTGTATTTTGCAATAGTCAACCCACAGTCTCCCTCTAGCGGTGATGCGGCTGTTGGACTTCACTTAACACGCGCTGGTAGAATTGGGCAGGTAGCTGTCGGTTCTAAAATGTAGGTACTGTGTTAGTTATACGAATTTAGTGATGATCCTTCTTGCGATTATTTAAATCAGCGCTTTTCATTGTTCAGGGTTATGGCTGAGGCCTGCAGTGCCAGAGCTGCTTTATGAAACCATCCAGCTAATCTAAATGGTGAAAGAAAGGCCCCTTCACACCAGTGGACTGTGCTGTTGTCCTACAACATCTGGATGTCAAGGAGATGCCTCAGCCTTGTCACAGCATTCTTGGCTTTAGCAGTCACACACTCACTGGTGCTCCCCTCTGCAGTGTCTCGACTTGTTTGTGTTGTCACAAGTAACATGTGGGACACACTTGCTCAGCTCAGGTGTGTGATGGTGTGGTAGCTGAGGTGTGTGATGGTGTCGTAGCTGAGGTGTGTGATGGTGTCGTAGCTGAGGTGTGTGATGGTGTCGTAGCTGAGGTGTGTGATGGTGTCGTAGCTGAGGTGTGTGATGGTGTGTGATGGTGTCGTAGCTCAGGTGTGTGATGGTGTCGTAGCTCAGGTGTGTGATGGTGTGTGATGGTGTGTGATGGTGTGTGATGGTGTGGTAGCTGAGGTGTGTGATGTTCTGGTTCCAGGTGGGGAGTGGAGCAGGGAGAGATGACAGACACCCTGCCCAGTGATGCTCCTGTCGCGGGGGCAGACTTTGATATGATGAGTGCCCTGGACTGGCAAGACGGCATCGCCACCTTGCCTGGGAGCGACATCAAGGTACTGCGTGTGCGTGGTGTGTGTCTCTGTGTGTGTGTCTCTGTGTGTGTGTCTCTGTGTGTGTGTCTCTGTGCAGTGTTTCCTAGAGGAACTAACCCCCCCCCCCCCACCATGCACTCTAATCACTGCTGATAGACGGCGTAAAAGTTTGTACAGCCCTATTTCTGATACCGTGGCGGCAGAAATTTAGCCAAAAATCAACATTGAGGAAACACTGCTGTGTGTGAGATTAACCAGGGCTATGTCTCAGTTTCGCATGACAGAATTTGGAACCTTGGAGATAGTTACCGAAGCAGAGGTCAAAGAAACGGAGGCGGAGACTAAGGCAGAGACCGCCCCCGCACACAGTCCCACCCCTCCTCCAAAGGCCCAATCAGAGCCTGGCACTGCCAGATCCCCAGCCAATCAGCTCCACACCCCTGCATTTGAGGGTAAAACAACTTAACAGTTCTATACATGGTTATGTCACAGTCATATATATTCATTCTGTCTATTTCACACAGAGAGCAACTCTCTGAACATTTCTTTTGTTTTCTGCTGTGTGGCTCCAGCTTTAGGCCCAGTGCTCGTGTCTTTAGAGGAGGGCCCCACCATGGAGGGCCCCAGCATGGAGGGCCCCAGCATGGAGGTGGGCCCCAGCATGGAGGTGGGCCCCAGCGCGGAGGTGGGCCCCAGCGCGGAGGTGGGCCCCAGCACGGAGGTGGGCCGCAAGGTGCAGCTGGCTCGCTGTATCTCATGTGTGGGCTCAGGTGCTCAGGGCAGATTCTGCAGCTGTGTTTGTGCTCAGCCCTCGAGCGGAAGGTGAGGGGTTTCTGTCTTTGGTCATTTGTTTCTATCCTTTCTTTGTTTCTTTTCTTTCTTTCTGTCTCTCTCTCCCTCTTTTTATCACTCACACACACATATAGGGCCCTTCACTTAGCTTGTCTTAATTCACCCTCGTAGGGCCCCAAGTGTGAGTGTGGCGTGCTGTAGCCTCTCTGCTGTGTCTCCAGGTCCTCCCCTGGCGAGCCCAGGGAGAGAGATGGTGCGGAGGGCGAGCGGCTGGGGAAACGAGTTCGCAAGAAGAGGAAGATCTACATGGACTCTGGTGACGAGGAGGAGGACAACCAGGAAGAGGAAGAGGTGAGGAAGAGACACGTCTGAATTATTCTGCTGAATCAACCAGTGAGCTCTAACACTTCCCTGTCTGCTTCTCTCTGTCTTTGAGGAGAAGAGCAAGGGCAGCAAAGGCCGGAGAGCTGCTAAACTGGCCAGGCTGGGTACGTCCACATACCTGCGCTCTGTGGAGAGAGAGGGACACCTAGATACCTACGCTCTGTGGAGAGAGGGAGGGAGGGACGCCTAGATATAGAAAGGAAGGGGAAGGATCAATGGAGGAGAAAGATGGAAAGAAGGAGGGAATGAATAGATGAAGGGATTGAGGGGGTGGATGGATGGATGGAGGGGGTGGATGGATGGATGGATGGAGGGGGTGGATGGATGGATGGATGGAGTGGATGGATGGAGGGGGTGGATAAGATAGATGTAGGTTTCACTGTTGTCAGGGGTTAGTTTGCACATGCTGTTGTTTGGACTGGTTCTAACCAGGTTCCTTTACCTGCTGGTCCCTCCCCTAGTGACTGCCCCGTCCAATAAGAAGCGAGCGTGGAGCTGGCCAGCCTACCTGGAAGAGGAGAGGGCTGTAGCTGCCCCGGTCAAGCTGTTCAAGGAGGTGAGGAGGACTGCACACACACATCCTCTCCCCTCTTCACTCACGGCATGCCAGCTGTAGGCGCTGCCACAAACAGCAGCAAATTTATGCCCTTGTTTTCCAGCACCAGTCAGTCCCTCAGAGCAGGAATGTCTTCAAGGTGGGGATGAAACTGGAAGGGCTGGACCCCTGCCACCCCGCTCTCTTCTGTGTTCTTACAGTCGCTGAGGTGAGAAGGCACCTTCCTCAGGTCTTCTTCCTACCAGAGCGTGTAGCCCTCCCTTTGTCTCACCCTCGTATTTCTGTCTCACCCTCATCCCTTTGTACATCCCTCTGTCTCACCCTCATCCCTCTGTCTCACCCTCATCCCTCTGTACATCCCTCTGTCTCACCCTCATCTCTCTGTCTCACCCTCAACTCTGTCTCACCCTCATGTCTCTGTCTCACCCTCATCTCTCTGTCTCACCTCATCCCTCTGTCTCACCCTTATCTTTTGTCTCACCCTCATCTCCTGTCTCACCCTCATCCCTCTGTCTCACCCTCATCTCCTGTCTCACCCTCATCCCTCTGTCTCACCCTCATCTCCTGTCTCACCCTCATCCCTCTGTCTCACCCTCATCTCTGTCTCACCCTCATCCCTCTGTGTCACCCTCATCTCTCTCTGTCTCACCCCCTGTCTCACCCTCTGTCTCACCCTCATCCCTCTGTGTCACCCTCATCCCTCTCTGTCTCACCCCGTCTTACCCTCTGTCTCACCCTCATCCCTCTGTGTCACCCTCATCCCTCTCTGTCTCACCCCCTGTCTCACCCTCTGTCTCACCCTCATCCCTCTGTGTCACCCTCATCCCTCTGTCTCACCCCCTGTCTTACCCTCTGTTCCTCAGATCCAGGGGTACCGGATCAGGCTCCACTTTGATGGGTACCCTGAGTGCTATGACTTCTGGGTAAATGCTGACTCGTGGGACGTGAAGCCTGCTGGCTGGTGTGAAAAAATGGGACACAAACTGCTGCTGCCAAAAGGTCTTAATTTCTCTCTCTCTCTCTCTCTCTCTCTCTCTCTCTCTCTCTCTCTCTCTCTCTCTCTCTCTCTCTCTCTCTCTCTCTCTCTCTCTCTCAGACACACACGTAGATTGCCATATACACACATACCTGTACTGGCCATAAACCACTAGTTGTGTGTGTTTCTGTGTTCTAGGTTGTAAGGATGGAGAATTTAACTGGAGCATGTATGTAAAGAACTGCAGGGGCCAACTGGCCCCCAAACACCTCTTCAAGAGCCTCAACACTGTACGTCTGCCACGCGTGTGTTTGCCAGGCGTGTGTTAGTGGATGGGTGTCTGCCACGCGTGTTTGTTTGTGTGTGTCCGGCATTGACACGGCATCTATATACCACTAATGTTTGTGTGTGTGCCAAGGTTATAATCGTATAATCGAAAACTAACGAAATAACGAACACTGGGTGGTAAAAACATGGTCGTTAACTGAAATCAAAATACAAACTAGGCATTACAAAAAAACGATAACTAACTAAAACCGTATTGTCTGGTTGCAAAACTAACTTAAATAACATACAATTATAGAGTAAATAGTCCTTAGTTTTTGTCTTTGTCAATGTCTTTCATTGAGCAAATAAGTTTACATTTCCGACTGGGAACCCAGAAGTTCTGACATGTCTTATTGACCACAGCATGCTCCTCGCCTGGCATCATGGTGGGATCCAAAGACACAAGTCCCACGAATTCGAAAGTACATTTCAAATTCTTATTTCCTTATTAAGGAAGCTAACCTAGCTTACCTTAATAAGGTAAAGGACAACACCAAGCCCCCTCCCCTGAAACAGAAGCTAACCCCGGTACAGGGCTAGGCAGCATGACGGACACAACCGTAGGACAGAGAACACTACAGCAGTGCTTTCACCGGCCAACCGTAGGACAGAGAACACTACAGCAGTGCTTTCACCGGCCAACCGTAGGACAGAGAACACTACAGCAGTGCTTTCACCAGCGAACTGATAGCTGCTGGTTAGTAAATACGCAGGAACACCACAAACGGGAGGAAGCGTTGGTTAATATGTTAATACAAAAGACTAAAACTAACACTAAAACTAATAAAAACTAAACTAAAGCTAAGCATTTTCAAAAAATAGAAACTAAACTAGAAAACCTGCTTTAAAAACTAATTAAAACTAAACAGAATTTGAAAACAAAAAGTCAAATGAAACGAAACCTAAATAAAAATGCTAAACTATAATAAACTTGGCGTGCGTGTGTGTGTGTAGTCGGTGACTCCCTCTGGTTTCCGTGCGGGGATGAAGCTGGAGGCGGTGGACAGGAAGAACCCGTCTCTGATCTGCGTAGCGACCATCTCTGCTGTCGTAGACAACAGACTACTCATTCACTTTGATAACTGGGATGACACCTACGACTACTGGTGAGACACAGACAACTGAAGTGTGTGTGCGTGTGTGTGTGTGTGAGCGAGCGCGTAGACATGGGATTCCTCTGTCTTGCCTCAGTGTGTTCACTCTGCCCTGCCTCAGTGTGTGCCCTGCCTCAGTGTGTGCCCTGCCTGTGTGTGTTTGTGTCCAGGTGTGAACCCAGCAGTCCTTACATCCACCCTGTGGGCTACTGTGAGGAGGCGGAGCTAACCCTCACCACACCAGCTGGTAACACCCACAATCAAACCTACAAACCATGCAGCAGTTACTGTAGCAGTCAGTTAGGCTCAGTTAGTTCTGTTGGCTGAGACGTGTTTGGCTGAGGTGTGTTTTTCTTGACTGGTTGACTGAATGTCTCTCCTCAGAGTACAAACAGCCCAAGAGCTTCTCCTGGGAGAGATACCTGGAGGAGACTGGCACTCAAGCTGCCCCTGCACGTGCTTTCAAACAGGTGACATTCCCTCTGGCACACATACCACACCTCCCTCTTGTTGTGCGGGTGGTGATGGGGTGTGTGTGTGTGACTTAGAGGCCACCTCACGGGTTCCAGGTTGGGATGAGGCTGGAGGCCGTGGATAAGAGGAATCCCATGCTCATCCGTGTAGCAACCATCGCCGAGGTGGAGGACCACCGACTGAAGGTACAGTGTGAGGGAGGGAAGGAGGGAGACATGTTGGGGAGTTGCATTATGAACCTTGGTCTCAGCAGTTTACTGTTGTCTCCCTTGCTCCTATTCTCACCCACACACACACACACAGATCCATTTTGATGGCTGGAGTAGGGAGTATGACTACTGTGTGGAGGCCGACAGCCCTGACTTGCATCCTGTGGGCTGGTGTCAGAAGACAGGGCACCCCCTGCAACACCCCAATGGTGAGACACACACCCTCTGATGTCTGAGGTGTGTGTAGTGAGGTGTGTGTGTGTCATGAGGTGTGTATGTAGTGAAGTGTGTGTGTGTGTGTGTGTGTAGCGAGGTAGGTGTGTGTGTAATGACTCTCCGTGGTGTGTTGCAGGCTCCACAGACGTGGTGCTCCTCCCAGGCCAGGGCTGTCCTACCCCAGGATGCAATGGGGTTGGACACATCCGGGGGCCGCGCTACGGAACACATTACACGTCAGTAACACACTACACGCTATGGATCACACTACACGTCAGTAACACTCTACACGCTATGGATCAAACTACACGTCAGTAACACGCTACATGCTATGGATCACACTACACATCGGTAACATGCTACATGTCAGTAACACGCTACATGCTATGGATCACACTACACTTCAGTAACATGCTACACATCAGTAACACTCTACACGCTATTGATCACACTACACATCAGTAACACGCTACACGCTATGGATCACACTACACGTCAGTAACACGCTACACGCTATGGATTAAACTACACATCAGTAACACACTACACGCTATGGATCACACTACACGTCAGTAACACTCTACACGCTATGGATCAAACTACACGTCAGTAACACGCTACATGCTATGGATCACACTACACATCGGTAACATGCTACATGTCAGTAACACGCTACATGCTATGGATCACACTACACTTCAGTAACATGCTACACATCAGTAACACTCTACACGCTATTGATCACACTACACATCAGTAACACGCTACACGCTATGGATCACACTACACGTCAGTAACACGCTACACGCTATGGATTAAACTACACATCAGTAAGACGCTACACGCTATGGATCACACTACACGTCAGTAACACATTACATGTCAGTAACACGCTACATGCTATGGATCACACTACACATCAGTAACATGCTACATGTCAGTAACAGGCTACATGCTATGGATCACACTACACTTCAGTAACATGCTACACATCAGTAACACGCTACATGCTATGGATCACACTACACTTCATTAACATGCTACATGTCAGTAAGATGCTACACGTCAGTAACATGCTACACATCAGTAACACTACACGCTATGGATCACACTACACATCAGTAACACACTACACGCTATGAATCACACTACACGTCAGTAACACTCTACACGCTATTGATCACACTACACATCAGTAACACACTACACGCTAGGAATCACTACACGTCAGTAACACTCTACACGCTATTGATCACATTACACATCAGTAACACACTACACGCTGTGAATCACTACACTCATTGTGAGTGTCAGTTTGACTTGAGGCCCAGTCTGAGAGTGTTGTATCTCCAGGCAGGTGAGCTGCCCCTACTCAGAGATGAACCTGAACAAGGAGGGGCTGGTTCCTGACCGTCTCAGTGGAGAACGACCCACCGCCCTCAACGGGCCTCATCACCGCGTTAGACGGCCAGACCTCCAGACGGACACGCCCACCACGCCGACACACACGCCCACCACACCGACACACACGCCCGCCACACCAGAGCTGCCAGACGTTGCAGAGGACTCTCCTCAGAACAGGTGGTTCTAGTTTGCCTCGATGCCATGAACACCAGAACTTCTCGTGTCTGTAGCTGGTTTTCATGCAGACGTGTGTGTGTGTTGCTAGGAGACTTCCCGTGGAGGGGGAGCGTTCTGTGCGCAGCAGCCAGCCGGAGCCACCGGGGGCAGCACCGGGGGCAGCCAGTGAGAGCGGCCATAACGGCCCTCGACCTAAGAGGTACAAGCCAGTCTTCAGCTGCCTCACACAGCTCTCAGTTTGAAAGACAGGAAGCTTTTTCATATCAGCATCTGAACTGGATTTCTTGGTGTGATTTTGCATACTGTGTTCTTTTGTCGGTTCCCCAACAGGTCAGCTCTAGTCCCTAAATACCTGAAGCTGCACTTGGTGAAGCAGGAGGGAGGAGGAGAAGGCAAAGGTAGCTGTCTCCTTTCCTTGTTGGCATGTTGTGAGATCAGTGTTTCTGCACACTCTGCCACTCTCTTTCCGTCTCACTCTCTCTCCTCTCCAGGGTCCCAGTCTCTCCAGCAGGCCCTCCATGAGTCTGTGTTCTCCCCAGGCGTCTCCTCCCCCCCCCACAGGGTGCTGCTGTGCTGGGACAAACACTGCCAGCTGCTCCCTGAGGTGCTGGGGCTCACAGCCAAGAGAGTTGCCGCCTGGAGCGCTGAGGAGGTCTGACCACACACCCTGACCACACAGCCTGACCACACAGCCTGACCACACAGTCTGACCACACCCTGACCACACACCCTGACCACACAGTCTGACCACCCCCTGACCACACACCCTGACCACACACCCTGACCACACACCCTGACCACCCCCTGACCACACACCCTGACCACACACCCTGACCACACACCCTGACCACCCCCTGACCACACAGTCTGACCACACCCTGACCACACACCCTGACCACACAGTCTGACCACCCCCTGACCACACACCCTGACCACACACCCTGACCACACACCCTGACCACACACCCTGACCACCCCCTGACCACACACCCTGACCACACACCCTGACCACCCCCTGACCACACAGTCTGACCACACAGCCTGACCACACCCTGACCACACCCTGACCACACACCCTGACCACACAGTCTGACCACACAGCCTGACCACACACCCTGACCACACACCCTGACCACACAGCCTGACCACACACCCTGACCACACAGCCTGACCACACACCCTGACCACACACCCTGACCACACAGTCTGACCACACAGCCTGACCACACACCCTGACCACACAGCCTGACCACACACTGACCACACCCTGACCACACAGCCTGACCACACACTGACCACACACCCTGACCACACACCCTGACCACACACCCTGACCACACACCCTGACCACCCCCTGACCACACACCCTGACCACACACCCTGACCACACAGCCTGACCACACAGTCTGACCACACAGTCTGACCACACAGCCTGACCACACAGCCTGACCACACAGCCTGACCACACACCCTGACCACACAGCCTGACCACACAGCCTGACCACACAGTCTGACCACACAGCCTGACCACACACCCTGACCACACACCCTGACCACACACCCTGACCACACACCCTGACCACACAGTCTGACCACACAGCCTGACCACACACCCTGACCACACAGCCTGACCACACAGCCTGACCACACAGCCTGACCACACACCCTGACCACACAGCCTGACCACACAGCCTGACCACACACCCTGACCACACAGTCTGACCACACCCTGACCACACACCCTGACCACACAGCCTGACCACACAGCCTGACCACACACCCTGACCACACAGCCTGACCACACACCCTGACAACAGCCTGCTAAAGTTACTTCCATGTTACGGGAAAAACTTTTTTTATTCAAGTGTTATCAGAAGTGTAATATGATGGTGTGTTGGGACAGGTGTAATATGATGATGTGTGTTGGGACAGGTGTAATATGATGATGTGTGTTGGGACAGGTGTAATATGATGATGTGTGTTGGGACAGGTGGCCAGTTTTGTCCGAGGGCTCCCAGGCTGTAAGGAGCATGCTGCTACCTTCAGAACAGAGGTGGGTCTACTGCCACACACACACACACACACACAGGCATGACCGCGGTGTGGCAGGAACTGAAGGCGTGTCCGTGTGTCTTTGCAGCAGATAGACGGGGAGGCGTTCCTGCTGCTCACCCAATCAGACATCGTTAAGATCCTGTCAATCAAACTAGGCCCCGCCTTGAAGATCTACAACTCCATCCTCATGCTGAAGAATGCTGACGAGGAGTAGAGACCAGGGAGACGTCTCCAGGGTCCTCATGAGGAGAGACCAGGGAAACATCTCCAGGGTCCTCATGAGGAGAGACCAGGGAGACATCTCCAGGGTCCTCATGAGGAGAGACCAGGGAAACATCTCCAGGGTCCTCATGAGGAGAGACCAGGGAAACATCTCCAGGGTCCTCATGAGGAGAGACCAGGGAGACATCTCCAGGGTCCTCATGAGGAGAGACCAGGGAGACATCTCCAGGGTCCTCATGTCCGAGGTTTCTGACGCTCAGTCAAGGAAAAAACGACCCAGTAGACTGTGTGGCTGGGTGACCTTGCATTACAGGAATGGAGACCAGACAAGACCTCTAACAGACACACCTTCTACAGGAGGGACGTACTGGAACAAAGATCTCTTTAATTTATTTGAATGTTTTCTGGATGATCAAGAATTTACTTGCTGGCACCTTTTGAGGCTTTTAAGTGCTGAATAACATTGGGTTCGATTTCATATAAATGTTATAGTGATAATGAATTTGGTCTAATTTTCTATTAAAACGAAATGTTGCCTAGCACTGAACAAATGGAAGAAGTTATGTTCATAATATTTTGCTTTTACTTGAATATTTGTTATTTATGGCTGCAAGAAAAAGCTAGAGCGTTGTGGTCAGAGCTGTTGGTGAAACAGCAGGGGACAGCAAAGCTGTTGGTGAAACAGCAGGGGGCAGCAGAGCTGCTGGTGAAACGGCAGGGGGCAGCAGAGCTGCTGGTGAAACAGCAGGGGGCAGCAGAGCTGCTGGTGAAACAGCAGGGGGCAGCAGAGCTGCTGGTGAAACAGCAGGGGGCAACTGTGAGCAACACAGCAGAAGGGGGGAGGAGGGATCGTAGACAATACAGGCGTGTGTGTGTGTGTGTGCGGGTGTGTTTATATATGAGGATGTCATTTTGTGACTGCTCCTTCATGTTTCTCCTGCTGTTTATGTTGAGAGGATAATGCTATGTGATCAACCAGAAGACAAGCAGGCAGCTTGGGACAGCTAAAGAAAAGAAAAATGGCTTCTTTGAATTTTATGTCAGTTAATGAATGTTGATTAATTTGAATATGCAGATGACTCCTTGTTTTAATGAATATAGTTTATAGTTATTTTAGGTGTTTCTATGGTGATGTAAATCTGGCACAGACGCGAAGCTTCATTTGAACTGACAACCTGCATTAGTGAATAACCCTAACCCAACCTCCAGTCAGTTGGTGCAAATAATAAATGATCATCTCTAAGGAGTGTTTACAGAATAAAAAAAAAATGCTTTGCACCTCAATGTAAAAAGTTTGTAAAAATGTTAAGCATTTTTTGCCTGTGTAATATAAAGCATTTTTTGCCTGGGTAATATAATACATGTATCTCAGTTCGGTGAGTTAGAATATGTACATAATATTACTTTTTTTCTTCAAAAGGAGATATGTATGTAGTTTTTAAGGGATTCAGATATTCATTTTTTCTTTGTGAAGTTGATGGTCAGATGGAATTTGAGTGAATGGAATAAAGGATGCACACTGCCTGTGTGGTCAACAGATTCTCTTTCTGACTCAGACGCTGTCTGCTCGTCTGACCCTGGACCGGCCTGTTATGGCGTCACAGCTCACTGGCAGGTCAACTAGTTGTTCCTCTGCGTATCTTTAGTGTTCAGTCTTACATTTGCAAGCCCTCACACAAAGAACACACATTTATTTAGAAGTCTGCGTGCGCCTAACACCTAAGTTGGTCTGTGAAGTTCCTCCAGCCAGCCAGATGTATTCACCTCCACACAGCCCTCTCTCCTACACAGCCCTCTCTCCTAAACAGCCCTCTCTCCTAAACAGCCCTCTCTCCTACACAGCCCTCTCTCCTACACAGCCCTCTCTCCTACACAGCCCTCTCTCCTAAACAGCCCTCTCTCCTACACAGCCCTCTCTCCTACACAGCCCTCTCTCCCACACAGCCCTTTCTCCTACACAGCCCTCTCTCCTACACAGCCCTTTCTCCTACACAGCCCTCTCTCCTACACAGCCCTTTCTCCTACATAGCCCGTCTATACACCCCTCTCCCCCGGGACAGCTTAGTACGGTGCTAACTAATAATAACCGGATTCACCGTGGGACTGTTAGAGTGGCCAGCGGTTCCCACGACCCTTCAACCACACACCCAACTACAAACCTGATTCTCCGAGGGGATACACATAGAAACAGACATACATACACTCACACACGGCACCAACACATAACCTGCTTCGTTTTACATCATAATGCCATTAGAGTACCCCTTCCTCAAGGCTTAATTTACTGCTAAAACCACAAGAAGAAGAGATCATATGTTAAGCCGCATGCGCTGCACTGTGTCCAAGAATAACCCAAGGATGGATAGATCTTAATCTAAGAAACTGGATGAAACTCCGGAGAAACAGGAATGAAGAGGGAGGGAGGAAGACAGGACAACGAAGGCTGTGACAGAGGAAGTAACGGGCCCATGAGCTGTTAAATAGTTTCAGTGATGCGATGAGGAAATGTCACCGACGGAATTACGCGCTAACCAAGGCAAGTACCATAAACTTGATCAAACGTGATAGCGGAACGATTGTCGGGGAAAAACGAACACTGAAATGAACTACGGGAGACGATTCTTCGGGCTCTAAACAAGACAAACCGTCGCCTTCTCGTTGTCAAACTGTCTCGTTCTTGTCTTGTTGTCAAACGACTTTGTGAAAAACTCTGCATAAACTTTCCTAAATATATTTTCTGACCATTTCGGCAAATGTGATTTTTTATGGGGAGGGCGATAATAGTTATCGTTTTATGTCTAGTCTTTAATGTGCATTTTACATAAATGTGAGTCCGAATTTTCATTTAATCTTTATCAAACATGAAATCACAGAATTGGCTTAGGGGTTGGTTGGTTCGTGCACCATGTGACTCTTGTCATCTGCTTGGCTCAATATTAAGCATCGTGTGACTGTTTTGAAAAGATTAATCATGATGCAATGCTTGTCATGAGTGTTGCAACACGTCAGCAACAGTGACTGCAAGCTTCTAAAGCCTCCTGGGGGGTTTAGGAGCATCCCTGGGGTCACTCCTTAGATCAGAGCAGGAGAAACGCTCCCACTGGCCCCTGGTATTCCCTGTTGTGTGTGCAAAGTAAACTCTGTTTGAACCCCCCACCTCGACAGTCTGTAGGTAGAGGATGACGGCCGCTGGGACCAGTGGAGCAGTGAGTTCCATCTGTTCCCCAGAATCCTCACACTCAACGGTCTCTCCACACCCTGGTACTCGATGGCCACAACTGCCTTGTTGTGGACGGAAGGAGGAAGAGGAGACAGTCAGGCTGCGTCTGCGCTCTGCCCCGGGGGCCTGGGTCCTGCTGGGTGTGCTGGTGGTGCTGGTGGGGTTGGGTGTAGCTGTGGCCGGCTACGCCTCCTCCAGCCCTAATCCCGTGGGCGGGCGTGCCAGCTCCCACAGTGAGCGCATGAAACTGCTGGGTCCCATCGTGATGGGCGTGGGCCTGTTCATCTTCATCTGTGCTGGGACGCTGCTGTACGAGAACCGCGACCGTGAGCAGCGCGAGCTGGAAGCTCTGGAACACATGTACCGGCAGGAGAGCCGGGACAGACAACCCTGTGAAGACATGGAACAGGGAGACCACAGCCAGTCCTTTCAGAGTCTCTTCCCCCCCGATGAAGACCTGCCCCCCCCACTGGCCCCCACCAGGCCCCCCAAGACCGGCCGTGTCAACAACCCCCCCCCTGAGGACCAGCCCCCCCCTGAGCTCCCAGGACTGCTGTGTAGGGAGGAGGGGGACAGGTGGGGAGCAGAGGGAGGGAAAGGGGGGGAGAGTGGGGGGGGGACAAGCTTGCTGACCCAAGTTCTCCACCATCAGGACCCCCCATCCCTCTCTCCCTCTCCCTGCCCCTCTCCCCACTCAGACTCCTGCAACTCCAGTGAGGTCAACTAGAACTTACCCAGGCCTCCTCTGCCCTACACTGATGCAGCCCAGTGACCCTCACCTGCCTGCTGCCTGCTGTCTTTCTGAGTTCAGTTCATCCTAAACTAAACAGAAGTTAATCCTGAGGAACAACTCTAACCCTAATCCTAACAACTCGCACATTACGGCTGTGTTCCAGCTGGTGCTTTATTCTCAATAAATCATGTCATCAAGTCAACTTGAATATATGTATGTATGTATGTATGTACTGAATATATGTCTGTATTGTATCTACGGTACAGTATGCATGTATGGTTTCTGAAGCCTGTCACAGTCTTGGGTCACATAGTACGTTATGCTTCCTGATGTCAGTTTGATGTTGGCCTTTCTCAAATAGTCTTTAAACTGAGTCCATGTTTCAGCCCATTTAGCAATATTTGCACGTGGGGAGTAGATACCATGGTGCCGTAGATACCATGGTACACACACACACACACGTTCTCTCTCCCCTTCCCACATAAACATTCTCTATACCCTACAAATCCACACTCTTTCACAAAAATGTTCTCTCTACCACACACAAACACAATATTCTAATAGTATTCCAGAGGGGTTATATCCGAGGGCGGGCTACAAAGAGTAACATGGGGCTGGTAGGGCTGGGCAGATTAAGGTTTTACTGTAATCTAATCTCACAAACACACCCATCTTGCAATCTGGTGAGAATGAAAACAGAACAATGAAAGCATATGCATAATCTGATCCTCACCATTCCTTTAAAAACAAACAAACACTGGTTGCCACTATCCCTGAAACCCTCCTATGGTGTCAGTGTCTTGTGATTGCTACACACGTCAGGAGGGGCTTGTGTTTAGGCTACATAAGAGGAATTACACCCAACCTGGCAAGCGGACTGAGAAATGTGTGTTCTCACTGCCTTCTATTCCCAAACATGGGAAGCTACAGTACAGTTTTACATTGTGCAGAACATAATGTCTTCATCAGATTCGTCATGGTTTATGGTAACATCTTTGTTGATATAGCTATTTGGACAACCTGAGACATTTCTATTCATTTTCCCTCTATCACAATCTTTTTAACATAAACTTGAAGTCAGAGGTTGAAAAAACACTGTGTTTGAATTCTTTAACGCCGCCCCAGGACCAGACTGGGTAAGTACGGGAAGAGAGAGGGAGGGATTTTAATGATCCTGAGCATTCTCCTTCAGTCTTTAATGACCTCCAGCAGCAGACTGAGGGTTTATAGTTTATACTGAAGGACCGCAGACTGTTTCCTCTCTTTAAGAACTGAGATTCTGCCGTTCAGATGAGGTAGGAGGTCCAAGACTGGCACACTGCCAGCACACCATCACCTCTCTCTTCTACACACACACACACACACACACACACACACACACACACACACTTAAAGAGGATGTCGGAAGCAGAGAGAAGACTTCTGACTTTTGTTAATACACCCTTCAACACTGCTCAACATCATGATTCACTCACACCCACATGTTAGGCTACTACAGACCTACTGACTTACATACCTCATCATTGGTTAATTTTTATATTATTATTTGTGTAACCGGTTAATAAATGACCACAGCAGAAAGTCCTCTCACGCACGTTCCCATTTTTTCTGTCGCAAACACTGAGCCGGGTTTGTGACAACTTTAGGCATTTAGTTCCATAGACTCCCATTCATTTTGCACTCGACCGCGATCACAAGAGAAGGAACCTCCTCAGCCTAGCTGATGTTCTACAGCTTCTCCAGCGTATAGTTAGGCCTACAACAAAGATGTAAGATGTTCCTGCAGTAGGCCTATCTGCAACTAGACCACCATCGATAGTGATCTGTGAGCATGAAGACAAACAGACAAGCCGTCCCGCAGGGCCGGATTAACCATTAGGCAACTGGGCACTTGCAGGGGGACATCTAAGGGGCCCTGGACCATGTCAACTAAAATGTGATATCACGTTATGAAAGCAGTCCTAACTTTCCTTGACGTGAATACTTTATTGCAACTCGTTTGATCCAAATATTATGTTAAATCACGAAAAAAACATTGTTTGTGTAGTGTAGTCGCCAGTGCCGCCTCTCCTGTAACGCGCACTACGCCCTGTGCGTAGCGCACCAACTCCTGCGGGGGCACCAAAAAATAGCCAACTGAAATATCATCATAGTTATAATACTTATAATGCCGATATTATTTATTATAGAATTATTAGGCACGTATATTACAAAACAGGCAGAACAATTTAAATGCTCAAAAAAAGCACCCCCCCCCCCAAAAAAAAAAAAAAAAACAAACAAATACACACTCGCTGTGAACTTTGACAGTAAGCCAACAGGGTTAACAATGACAGTAAGCTAGGTCAACTTTTATAAAATGGGCTTAAAAAGACCGGAGTCAGGGGAGGAAAAAAAGAAAGAGACTGCGAGATGGTGCCCGTACATTACTTTCAGTTAGGTGCATGTTTAATCATTGTAATACGGGAAATGTGCTGCTAATTTAATGGTTAGCCTATGCATAGGCTACACCTTAAACTTGCTGACGTTATTGCTAATGTTAGCACACTCAAATATGTTTTAACTTTGGTGCAAAGCTAAATTGAGATTTTACTGTTAAACATTATCTATGCATTTTACAAGTAGCCTAACGCCAGCTAGCTTACATTCTATGAGGCTGAAAAATTGAGACAAAATCACCTTCTCTAGACAAGATTTTACCAATTGAAAAACGGCTTGTAAAATGTTTATTTGACATAAAGCTTGAGCCTTGTTGCCCAGGGCACAGACAATAGTTAATCAGGCCATGGCCGTCCGGCTCATTAATGAGTAGCCTACTAGGCATTTGCCAAATTAGCTCATTAACTTTAATTGGCTTCTCCAGGTGCACTGAGAAGACCTTAAATGGGTTTTAATCCAATTCCGGACACTTACAGTTTGGATTCTTCCCTATATAACCTTTACATTGTTTTACTAAACATGTCACCTAATCTCCTGCCTATAGATTTGAATTTGTACTAAAGGACAAGGTCAACTTCAAATTGACTTTTGTTGGTTCTTGCAGTTTTGCATCCAAATAAAATTGATAGAAAAATCTCACACCCATTTCCTGGCAAACAACCTTTAAGCAGCTGTGATTGGTCCATGGTTTAATACACACTAATCCAGCTGTACTGTGCCTGCAAACCACACAACCCTTTACTGTAGTTAACAATTAAATGTACTTGAAATCTGGTCTGAAATGAGAGGATTCCTTTTCTCTGGTGTTTTTGCCATTGTGATACTCATCCCTGCTCAAGGTGAGTTTGGAAGGCCTGGGTAAGGTTTACTCTGGGATATTTAGATGTTGTTCATGGTAGCACAAAGCTGGTTGAATTATGCAATAATTTGTAAAGAATGTAAAGATACATTACTGGACATAATAATAATCTTGTGTATTTGTGATTAAATACATCACAACTATTCACATTTGTGAATGTGAATATTTGTATTATTTTGATCAAAGTAAAAAATAACAATGAGTGACTGAGATCCTTGCTACCTATTAATAAAATGTTTTAATTGCATTTGATGAATCTTGAACAAACCCTTCCCAAATATATATTTACTAGGAAGTGTAACCTATAGTACATTAAAGGGTATACATTATTATTTTATTTTTAATCAGATACACTTTAAACCTACTTCTTAACCTACACAAATGTAATGTAAGATAATTGGCTTTTGGATTACATTCAGTTCTGCAGTTAGTAGTACCTGTAACTATCACCACCACAATATGTCATCATAAAGACACTGCAGACAGACTTTCTGGAAAGTTTCCAATAATGATATGGACACAGACGGCATACAAATGATTATTGATTTGCTGTGAAAACGTAGTTCTGGTTAGTTATTAAAACACGTAGTCCTAGTTTAACTAGTGTCATCACGTCTTGGCTTTACTCATCGGCAGGCAAAGCCCCAAATCTCTGGGCCATTTACTGTTCACCTGAGCTGGCACTGCATAACAAGATGACAGGATCATCAGAAGATTAGTGTAGCCAAGGGGGTGAGACCCCCTCCAGGGACTGGAAGATTAGCTCTCTCCCAGAAATGTGTGGCAAAAGGATGTTACTGAATTACTAGAAGCACTAACCTTTAAGAGCCCAAGGAAAGTATTGATACAAATTACATTTAGACTAGAGTATCCAGTGTTCTCTCCCTTGACACATTTAAAGAGAGCTACAACATGTGTGTAAGGATTTGTTGTGATGAGGGATGTTTTCCAGAGCAGCTAACACCATGTACACATCCCACCCTGAGATGTTTCACCATGTACACATCCCACCCTGAGATGTTTCACCATGTACACATCCCACCCTGAGATGTTTCACCATGTACACATCCCACCATGAGGTGTTTCACCATGTACACATCCCACCCTGAGATGTTTCCAGATATGAGTTAGGCGTTACCTTTCAGATCTTTTAATGAGGATCCCTTTTGAAAGTCCAGGACCAAAACCTGATTAATGTATGTTAAATCTATGACTCAATCCTATAGACGTAACAAGATCATTTTGACTGCCAACCCACAAGTAAATAAAAGGCTGCAACCTCCTGACTACAACCTGGCACCTAAACTGGACCAGGGACTTCAGTGCCAAATAATTATTTTCTTTACGTGTGGATAGTAGTTTATTATTTGTCTGGAGGTCTGTGTGACTGGAGGTCTGTGTGTGTGGAGGTCTGTGTGACTGGAGGTCTGTGTGTGTGGAGGTCTGTGTGTGTGGAGGTCTGTGTGACTGGAGGTCTGTGTGTCTGGAGGTCTGTGTGACTGGTGTAGTGACAGCAGTGTGCTCTGTGCTTCCAGGTGAGGATGTGACCCTGCTGGAGCAGGAGCCGCTGGAGTGTTTCCGCTGTGACCTGGGCTTGTGGGACGCCTGCTTCACCACCAAGACCAACTGCAGCGCTGGGGAGAGGTGCTACACTGGCCGGGGGAGGGCAGGTCAGTGAGGAGAGGTGCTGCACTGGCTGGGGGAGGGCAGGTCAGTGAGGAGAGGTGCTACACTAGCTGGGGGAGGGCAGGTCAGTGAGGAGAGGTGCTGCACTGGCTGGGGGAGGGCAGGTCAGTGAGGAGAGGTGCTACACTGGCTGGGGGAGGGCAGGTCAGTTAGGAGAGGTGCTGCACTGGCTGGGGGAGGGCAGGTCAGTGAGGAGAGGTGCTACACTGGCTGGGGGAGGGCAGGTCAGTGAGGAGAGGTGCTGCACTGGCTGGGGGAGGGCAGGTCAGTGAGGAGAGGTGCTACACTGGCTGGGGGAGGGCAGGTCAGTGAGGAGAGGTGCTGCACTGGCTGGGGGAGGGCAGGTCAGTGAGGAGAGGTGCTACACTGGCTGGGGGAGGGCAGGTCAGTGAGGAGAGGTGCTACACTGGCTGGGGGAGGGCAGGTCAGTGAGGAGAGGTGCTGCACTGGCTGGGGGAGGGCAGGTCAGTGAAGAGAGGTGCTACACTGGCTGGGGGAGGGCAGGTCAGTGAGGAGAGGTGCTGCACTGGCTGGGGGAGGGCAGGTCAGTGAGGAGAGGTGCTGCACTGGCTGATTTGAAAGATGTCAACACTGACACAACTATAGACAAAAAATAAAAAAATACATGTGTACCCTGAAGAACGGTGTTTCTGCTTTTTTGGGGTAAAGTGTGTGACGTCTGTGTGTTCCCTAGCGGATGTGCTGGATGTGAAGATACTGGGCTGTGAGCGTGCAGAGGAGTGCGAGTTGGTGACCAGGGTGGAGATCTTCCCCAACATGACCTTCTACACCATGACTAGAAGCTGCTGTGACACAGACCTGTGCAACGCGGCCCCCTCGCTGCCTCTCATCACACGCCTCCCTCTCGCTATGGCTTCTCTGTCTGCCATATTCCTCGCAGCACCATCTGTACGCCTACAATGACCAGCATGCACTTCTCCATTCTGTTACCATGACTACGCCAACCCATGCACAAGAAGACCACATTTTTATTTGTCACAAACATGCTTAGTCTAAACAGTACTGTATTTAGTTGGTGGTCTGTAGTCTCTCAATCTGGCAAATGACAGTTTTGTATATTGGATATTTTGAACTGATAATAAATATGAAAGTATGAGGTGTATGGTATGTATGGAATACGCTGACAGTTCCCATGTCACAGAGTCCCAGAGACTGAGGACAGTCTGGTTGACAGCAGGACAGGTCTGGCCAGTGTCTCTGTGTGAGACCTTAACCATAACCTCTGGTAAGACCACTGGTCCACTGGGATTCCAGCTGCACTACAGCCGACCACCACCAGAGGGCAGAAGCTGCTCCTTCATGAAGATCTGCAGGTCCACACTACTGTCCTCCAGGTCCACACTCAGGAATGTGTCCACCACACGCGCACAGCTGGACCACACACACACGTGTTTGTATGTCTGTCATGTTGCCTTGTCTGCCATTAGTGTGTGTGTGTGTGTGTGTGTGTATACGAGTGTGTGTATATGTGTGTGTTTGTGTGTAATTAAATGAATGTGTGTGTATGAGTGTGTGTGTATGAGTGTGGTCAGACGAACCTGCTTGCCAGGTCCTCTGAAGATGGTCCATCTATGCGGTTAATAGTCTTCCCTGTTCTGTAGAGTTCAGACACCTTCACATCCATACAAAGACGGATGAAATCCACTTATCTTGATATCCTTATCATATATCCTTTATATCCTTATCATATATCCTTTATATCCTTATCATATATCCTTTATATCCTTATCATATATCCTTTATATCCTTATCATATATCCTTTATATCCTTATCATATATCCTTTATATCCTTATCATATATCCTTTATATTCTTATCATATATCCTTTATATCCTTATCATATATCCTTTATATTCTTATCATATATCCTTTATATCCTTATCATATATCCTTTATATCCTTATCATATATCCTTTATATTCTTATCATATATCCTTATCATATATACTTGATATCTTTATCATATATCCTTGATATCCTGTGTGTGTGTGTATGCTGGTAAGAACGTGTGTGTGTGTGTGTACCTCCACTCCTCTCTGCACCAGGCTGCTGGGCAGGCCTGCCAGTGAGGCGATGTTGGCAGCGTAGCTGGAACAACAGATCCCCTCCTTCAGCTGGTACAGAAACACCAACTCCTCCCCATCTAACGTTGTCTCCAGGGTCTACACACACACACACACACACATGATGTTAGTGAGATGTTTCTGCAGGGTGTTTCTGTGGGGTGTTTCTGCAGGGTGTTTCTGCAGGGTGTTTCTGCGGGGTGTTTCTGCAGGGTGTTTCTGCAGGGTGTTTCTGTAGGGAGTTTTTCTGCAGGGTGTTTCTGCAGGGTGTTTCTGCAGGGTGTTTCTGCGGGGTGTTTCTGCGGGGTGTTTCTGCAGGGCGTTTCTGCAAGGTGTTTCTGCAGGGTGTTTCTGCAGGGAGTTTCTGCGGGGTGTTTCTGCGGGGTGTTTCTGCAGGGTGTTTCTGCGGGGTGTTTCGGTACCAGCAGGGACAGTAGGCTGGAGGAGGGCAGCAGACCCAGCTGCAGCAGGCTGTGGAAGTTAGTAGCCAATAGGATGTGAGGAACCTCGGCAGGAACCCTCTTCAGCCAATGAGAGACGGACGCCGCTAGAAGGGACAGACCATCCACCTGGAGAGAGGGGGGGAGGGTTTAGGAACCATCCAGGGGAGGGTGTAGCTCAGTGGTTAGAGCGCTTGACTGCTGATAGCAGACGCTCTCCCCCTTCCTCCTTCCCCACCCCCTTCCTTCCCTCCCCACCCCCCTCTTTCCTTCCCTCACCGTGTTGGTTCCTTTCCCAAACTCGTCGATGAGAACCAGCGACTCTCCAGTGCTGTGGTTCAGGGCATGAGCCATCTGGAACACAGGCAGGCAGACAGACTAACATTTCCCCTTGATAGTAGACTGTTGTCCAACAGCATGCGTCTGTGGGGTGAGTATACCTGCTTGAGGTCTATCATGAAGGTGCTGAGGCCTACAGACACGGACTCTCTGCTCTGCATGCGGGTGAAGATTCCATCCACCAGACCAATCTCTGCCTCTCTCGCTGGCACGTCTGACCCAATCAGAGCCATGAACACAATCAGACCAACCTAGGAAATGAGCAAACATGAAAACATTTGTAAGTCACCTGGACGCAGTGTCTTTGTGTACTGGTGCTGTGTTTGGGAGGGAGTGTCTTGCCTGCTTGAGGTACATGCTCTTGCCAGAAGAGTTGGGCCCAGTGATGACCTTGACTCTGCCTTGTGTGTTGGAGCTCTGGAAGGAGTTGGACACAAGCACAGGAGAGCACACCTGCAGCAGGGGGTGCCTGGGGAGTATTTGTATGTTGTTTTGTACAAAAGCAACTGTAATAAGATAAGATAAATGTAATATCAACTGTTTGTGTGTGTGAAGGTGTACATGCCTATGTGTGTGCAGGGTTTCCCGCAGAAAATGTGTTAGTTAAGGTGGTAGGGTGGGGTTTGCTGGCGGAAAAAAACCAAAATTTCAATGTAGGTAAGGCGGCATGTGTGTGTTGCTTAGGCGGCCGCCTTAACTGCAAAGTGCTGAGGAAACCCTGATGTGTGTGATTATGTACTTATATATTTGAGTGTATATATGTGAGGTAGTGTGTGTGTGAGGTAGTGTGTGTGTACCTGGCCTCAGCTAGTACTATCCTCCTGTGATTGGCCAGAGAGGGGGAAGTGTATCCGTACTCCTGGGAGGCGTGGCTCAGAGCCATCAGACAGTCCAGCTCAGCAGTCAGGTCCAGAACCTCCACACACACACACACACACATACACACACACACGATAAACAACAGCAGTCCAGCACAATACAGCCATCAGCCCACTCCATGTTCAGCTCCCAGACCTTGTAGAGACAGGCACTCCTCTCCAGCACGCTGCTCTGCAGCTGGGTCATCACCGCCGTCTCCATGTCTGACACACAGATGTGAGTCAGCCCAGGGTCTGGAACAGCCTGACACACCACACATGGAACGGGGAGGGGGAGAGGGAGAAGAGGAGCAGGGGGAGAGGGGGGGAAGAGGAGCAGGGGGAGAGGGAGAAGAGGAGCAGGGGGAGAGGGAGAAGAGGAGCAGGGGGAGAGGGAGAAGAGGAGCAGGGGGAGAGGGGGGGAAGAGGAGCAGGGGGAGAGGGAGAAGAGGAGCAGGGGGAGAGGGAGAAGAGGAGCAGGGGGAGAGGGAGAAGAGGAGCAGGGGGAGAGGGAGAAGAGGAGCAGGGGGAGAGGGGGGGGAAGAGGAGCAGGGGGAGAGGGAGAAGAGGAGCAGGGGGAGAGGGAGAAGAGGAGCAGGGGGAGAGGAAGAGGAGCAGGGGGAGAGGGAGAAGAGGAGCAGGGGGAGAGGGAGAAGAGGAGCAGGGGGAGAGGGAGAAGAGGAGCAGGGGGAGAGCGAGAAGAGGAGCAGGGGGAGAGGAAGAGGAGCAGGGGGAGAGGGAGAAGAGGAGCAGGGGGAGAGGGAGAAGAGGAGCAGGGGGCCAGGGGCGAAGAGGAGCAGGTGGAGAGGAGAGGGAGACAAGGCTGACCTCGGATGTCACAGTGCAGGTCTCCCAGGAGGTTGTCCAGCTCCTTGGTCCTCTGGCTGCGGTAGTGTAGACGCTCCTCAGACAGGAACTGAACACACACACACGCGTACACACACCCACAGATTCACACACACACGCAGACACACAATGGAGATACATATATACATGCAGGCAGACACACAAGCATACAAAACACACAGTCAAAAAGCAACAACAAACTAAAGTACTTTGTGAAATCAAAGAAATGCATAAACTAGAATGCACCATGAAGTCAAGGCCCTCAATCATGAAATCCTCTTTCTCCACCATGCTGGGCAGCCTGGGGACTGACAGCAGAAACCCTATCTGAGAGAGGAAAGAGGGAGGAGGACAGAGAGAGAGAGGGAGGAAGAGAGAGGGAGGGAGGAGAGAGGGAGAGAGAGGGAGGAAGAGAGAGGGAGGGAGGAGAGAGGGAGGGAGTGAGGGGGAGGGAGGAGGAGAGAAGAAGTGAGAGGGAGAGAGTTGGAGAAGAGAAAAAGAAAGATAAATTAAGAGAAAGGCTGTGTGAGAATAACTTGCACGTGTTTACTGTAATAGTTAGGGTTCATAGTGTGACCAGGTGTGTGGGGAGGAGACACCAGGTGTGACCAGGTGTGAGGGGAGGAGAGACCAGGTGTGACCAGGTGTGAGGGGAGGAGAGACCAGGTGTGACCAGTGAGGGGAGGAGAGACCAGGTGTGACAAGTGAGGGGAGGAGAGGTCAGCTGTGACAAGTGTGTGGGGAGGAGAGACCACGTGTGAGGGGAGGAGAGACCAGGTGTGAGGGGAGGAGACCAGGTGTGTGGGGAGGAGAGACCAGGTGTGACAAGTGTGAGGGGAGGAGAGACCAGGTGTGACCAGGTGTGAGAGGAGAAGAGACCAGGGGAATGTAGATGACACAGCAGGAAGGGATGCGAGCATCCAGGTGCTCCAGCTCTCTCCGGGCCACGTCCGTCAAGAAGTCTGACAACCCCATCATCCTCCTCTTCTCTGGCAGGGACAACACAACACAACACAGTCCCATCATCCTCCTCTTCTCTGGCAGGGACAACACAACACAACACAGCCCCATCATCGTCCTCTTCTCTGGCAGGGACAACACAACACAACACAACACAGCCCCATCATCCTCCTCTTCTCTGGCAGGGACAACACAACACAACACAACACAACACAACACAGCCCCATCATCGTCCTCTTCTCTGGCAGGGACAACACAACACAACACAGCCCCATAATTTTCCACACATTTTCAAATTTAATGTGTCCAAACGTTTGACTGGTACTGTACATATTCACATCACTGGACATCTTAAAAACACAATGTGAACAACATGAGAACAGCCTCAGACCTCATGTTTTACTGGTACAACTGTGACAGAATACATGTTCTACAGTTCCAATGGAGGCAAGAATATCCACTGGTGCAGGGGCTGTTGACTGGAGCTAACTGGTTTAGGTGCTGGGACTTACTCTCATCAATAGCAGGATCCACGTTGGGTTTGACCGTGAAGCGGTTTTCTGACAAACTGCTCTCAAAATCAACCTGCATGAAAACATGGAGGTCAACTCAGAGGGATGTGTGTGATTGTACAGCATGCCACTCTGCTGATGTGTGTGTGTGTGACTGTACAGCGTACAACTCTGCTGATGTGTGTGTGTGTGACTGTACAGCGTACCACTCTGCTGATGTGTGTGTGTGTGACTGTACAGCGTACCACTCTGCTGATGTGTGTGTGTGTGACTGTACAGCGTACCACTCTGCTGATGTGTGTGTGTGTGACTGTACAGCGTACCACTCTGCTGATGTGTGTGTGTGTGACTGTACAGCGTACCACTCTGCTGATGTGTGTGTGTGTGACTGTACAGCGTACCACTCTGCTGATGTGTGTGTGTGTGACTGTACAGCGTACCACTCTGCTGATGTGTGTGTGTGTGTGTGACTGTACAGTGTACCACTTTGCTGATGTGTGTGTGTGTGTGACTGTACAGCGTACCACTCTGCTGATGTGTGTGTGTGTGACTGTACAGCGTACCACTCTGCTGATGTGTGTGTGTGTGACTGTACAGCGTACCACTCTGCTGATGTGTGTGTGTGTGACTGTACAGTGTACCACTCTGCTGATGTGTGTGTGTGTGACTGTACAGCGTACCACTCTGCTGATGTGTGTGTGTGTGTGACTGTACAGCGTACCACTCTGCTGATGAGGGATGTGATGTAGTAGAGATCGTCAGAAAACCCCTCGCTGATCTCCTGGAAGAGCTGGATGGACTGAGGGAGCGACCGCAGTGTGTCCCTGATACACACTGCACTGTACACAGTCTAAAACACACACATGTGTACATTGTTTGGGTGAGACAACCTATATTCTTTCATTCATATTTATTATTATTATTTTCCCACCTTTACTAGTCCTTCAAATTGTACATAAACAGTGTTGGTGTCAAAATGTGCGTCTTGTTCGTTGCTTGCATCGCCACATGCATAGGCCAGGTTGATCTTGTATGTAGCTTGCTATGTTTCCAGGCTGTATTTTTGCCCCTTGCGTCTGGTTGCTCTAGCAATCCCACACAGCAGTACTGGTGAAGTCTGGCCTAGGGCGCTTAATGTGCTAGGACTGGTACTGGTTGGCAACCACTGGCTTAAGCATTAAGTTTGAAAGTGATACAGTAAAAAAATGGAGGCTGTCTAAACTGATGGACCTGTTATGGTATAGTTTGACCATATGATGTATGGTTCTTACCTTGTAGAGACTCTGCCAGTCAGACACTGTGGTGTGACAGAGGGACATCCTGTGCAGCACATTCTACACACACATACACACACACACACACACACACAGTCGCACACACAGATAATCTTCACAAAGGCTATTTTCGATCCTAGGGTGAGGGAGTGGCTTGATGGCCTCCTCAGGTCAGGTCATGCAGAGGTCAGAGGTCATGGCTTACCGGGATGTTCCGGATGTTGCTCAGAGAGCCTTGCAGGGTCCTCAGCGTGTCAGAGTTCCGTGGGGACGAGAAGAAACGGACGACAGTCTGTCTCCTGTTCAGCAGGGCCAGGTCACGGCTGGGCCTCAGGAACCACTGCCTGGGGGGGGGTCAAGAAGAGATGGGGTTTGTCATAACTTCCCCAGAGACAGGAAAGGAGGGAGGATGTTTATGTTTGTAAACTATCTGGGTGTGTGTAGTGTGTCTATTTATGTGTTTGGGTGTGTATGTGCATTTGTTTGTGTGCATGTGTGTGTGCACTAATTTGTGTGCTTATGTGTGTGTTTGGTCAAGATGGTTTCTCACCGAAGCATTTTGGATCCGAACTTGGATTTGCAGCGATTAAGTATCCCTACAACACAGAGACCCAGCTGTGATGTCAAAGATGCACACCTGCAGGCAGGTCACCAGGAAGTGACATTATCTTGGAGGGTTACCGTAGAGACTGAGCCCCTCCTTCACCCCAGACTGCAGCTTGTACACAGATGGGTGCAGCTCAGACTTGAAGATCTGCAGAACACTGAAACACACATGTTGTGTTTGTGTTAGGGTGACCGTGCTTTGGGTGCCTGTCAATACAGTACAGTGTCTACGTCCATGTGTGTGTTTCAGGAAAACAAACCTGTAGGTGTCACGATCGATATACACCACGTCTTTTCTGAATGCAAATAGAAAATGTCAAAATTTTAAGTAAGTATAATGTTGTACAGCATGTGTCAAAATGTGTGTGTGTGGAGTCTTACAAGGTGTAGGTGAGGAACTGTAAGATGGGAACCCCCACACTGCTGTCCTCCAGCTCCACCCCCACTCTCCTCCTATCTAAACACTTCAGCAAGGCCCCCACTGACCGCAGCTGGGACACACACACACAAGCAGGATCAGACTAAGAGCAGCAGGATCAGACTAGGAGCAGCAGGATCAGACTAGGAGCAGCAGGATCAGACTAGGTACAGCAGGGGCTGAAGAGGACAGGTGTGGTTGCTGGATTCTCACCATGAGTAGAGAATCAAAAGAGAGGCAGGAGGAGAGGTAGGAGGCTCTGCCTCTCTCTGAGACAGAGGCAGGGAGGAAGGGCAGTTGGGCAGACAACAGCCTCTGCTTGCTGACCTCTACACCTGCAGGAGTACAACCAGGAAGTCATACACCTGCAGGAGTACAATCAGAAAGTCATACACCTGCAGGAGTACAACCAGGAAGTCATGAGAATCCAGTGTTTTGTACTGGTGTGTTTAAACCTACTATACACAGGGTTCTTGCAGGTTTCAATAAGTCAAATTTAAGACGTTTTTCAGACATTTTAAGACCATAAAGATTGAAATTTAAGACCTACATGACGCATTACCCCAAAAATATTCAAATCAAATACATTCTGAAAAAAACACTGTATTTCAATGAATTCAGTCATTGAAAAAGCGTAAATTTAATTTACAAATAATGCAATCACATAAGTAACCTAATTGAATATTTTTGTGGCAAAGTTTGCAGTGAGCCTCGTGCATGGAGCTGGGTACCGCTTGTAACCAACAGCGGAAATCGCAGTAATTTAGCCATGTCTCGTTGGAAGTACACTTTCCCTTTTTCCACACGTAGCCGAACTTTAACAAACTCTGAGGATGCACGGGCGTATTTTGCGGGCAGGTATTGGATTTATCACAGGACTAGTAGTTTCATCACCGCGTACGGACCAACACCAAGATCCCCCAGATAGAACTACAACACACCAAACCAACGTTCTGAGGGCAGCGTTCTGATGGTTTCATTTGTAGCAAAAACTTGTTAAGTAGGCTACGACTCAATACTTTTTTGCTGCTTGGTAATAACTTTCTGGGGCCAGCGTTTCTGGAAAAGAACAAGGGTCAAACTTTTTTTTTACCCTGACTAGATGAAATTTAAGACCTCGGATGAAAATCTGGCAGTTTTTAAGACGTTTTAAGGCCTTAAATTTAAAGTTCTGAATTTTTGACTTTTTAAGACCCCGCGGGAACCCTGTATCCATCAATTCCTCCCAGACAAGAAAGGGTTGACAGAGACTGAGATTACCAAAGTCCACCGAGGGATAGAGCACCACCTCTGGTCTGTAGTCAGGGTTGGATCCTGAGAGGTTAACAGATCACAGCAGAGCAAGAGAGGACAGAGGTGAGAATGTACCAGAACAGGAGGAATGTACCAGAACAGCCTCAGGCACCAGGATGACATATCAACACTGTATTCCTTCATTTACCCCCACACCCCACACACACACACACACACACACACACACACACACCATACCCAGTCTTTGCATGAACTGGGCCATGCAGCGTTCTTGCTTAGCGCTGGTGATGATCACATGGGGGCTAACTTCCTGGATCACTGTGATGAGAGGGTGGGCAGAGACAAAGAAGAACCTTGACTGGATGATGTGAAGGACCCTGCAGGTGGATGATGCCAGTGCAGAAGCCCATACCTCTGGCCAGTAGATGGAGATCATGTCCATCAGGAGTATCAGCCATGTGGTGCAACGTGAAGTCTCTGCTGTCATAGAAACACAAGCCCACCTGGCCATGCTGGACCACAACACTTAGCAACACCTGAGAATCAACAGAGCTCAGAGAAAGACATTGTAGCGTTAGCCTTCAAGTTTAAGACTGGGATTAGTCTAGATTAAAGGTGTCTAAATTACGGCTCGTGGGCCAACTGCGGCCGAGGTTCATTTTTTCTTGGCCCGCATCAAATTATAAAAATATAATGAAATATGGCCTGCGCATGAAACTTGCACTTGACTGAGTTGTAATTCTTAGTTTCACCACTAGTGGAGCCACCCGTATTCTTTGAATACTCATAAATTTTGGGGGAGAAGACCACAAATGGCGGAATCAAAGAAACGCTAGATAGAAAGTGAGTGCAGAAAACATCAGACGCGTTGGGAAAAGGAATATTTCTTTATAGAAGTCAAGAAGTGTGTCTGTTTAATTTGTAATGATACTGTTGCAGAAAGAGTAGGCTACAATGTACATCGGCAATATGAAACAAAACATCAGACCTACAGTTCCTACACCGGCGCTGAGCAAGCAGAAACATCTAAAGAAATGGCAGCTAGCCTGCGAACTCAACAACACAGTATGTGCTGTGTGCTAACAAAATACAAGAGAATGCTACCATAGCCAGCTCAATTTATAGCAAGACACGGGAAACCTTTTTCAGATGGTGACTTCATTAAACAGTGCCTCACGAAAGTAATCAAAATGATGTGCCCGGAAAAGATGCAAGAAATCAACAATGTGAGCATGTCCAGAACACAGTTGTGCGCCAAATCAAAGACTTGTCTGCTAACTTAAACCACTAAGTGTCACATGAAGCTTATGCTTTTGATTTTTACTACTTTTAGACATTACTCAATTTTATTATTTTGAGAATGTGCTGCTAACCCTTTTGGCAACTAAATACATAAAAATCCATTAATGGAAATCATGATATAGGCTGTTTTCTTTTTTATTTATGATTATTGAATTATTAGGCATAATTTACCTACATATTAATAATTGTGTTCATGTTTACTCTAACAGTGGCCCAGCCTTTCGTATATTTTTCTGTATGTGGCCCTCAGTGGACAGAATGTGGACACCCCTGGACTAGATCATACACACTACCAGGGCTCAAAATAGGCACCTGCCAAGCACCAATGGCGTGTAGATTTTTGCAAAATTGCGGAGCACAGCTCCCGACTACTGCGCCCGTCATGGTAAAAAAAAGCTAGCAACGCCAACACGAACAGTTGTGCGCGCATCTAGGTGGCAGAAAACCGGGAAGATAGCCTATAACAGCTAGGGAATGACACAGATAATACAAATAGTTAGATTTAAAAGACAAAAAAGGTCGAGGATGACAGCATTTAAGAGACAAAGCAATTCCCCATTGATCTGTCAAATCAGAATTTTGATTTGGATCACGAAAGTCTTGAAATTTGAGTGAGTGCGTCGCCAGATAGACCGCATAGTCTTACTGGCAGCCATCTCTCTTTCTTGGTCGCGTCATGTCCCAAAGTTCATAATTTTACAGTTAAGTCAATTCTGCAACAAAGGTTTTACGCTACACCAAAAAAGTCAGGGCATTTCAAGAGATATGGGAATTCTGCTCTTAGCCAGCTGGTCCGATGTGAAGACCAAACCTCATGGACAAGGACAACCCATCTCACACTGAGCAAGAGGAGTAGTAGGCCAACCCCCTTAATTAATAAATTATTTCAAAAAGGAAAATTGTTTGATTTTGTTTAATCCATTCTGAGAGTGATTTACAATTATATTAAAATCATAGGTAAAGGTTGTTTATGTCAAACAATTTCAGAGTATGTCTGAAATGCCAGGTTAAATTTTGGTCGGAAAAAAATATTATTGGTTGGTCATTTTTTTCATCTACCAGCCATTTTGGCTGGTAAGCCAAAAAGTTAATTTTGAGCCCTGCACACTACCATAAGATAACCTGCTTTATTTGTCAGACATGCAGTTATACTTAACATGTGAACATGCGTGTGAGAACGTGTGTGTGTGTGGACTGACAGGTCTTCTCTCACCTCAGGTGACTGCTCCTCCTCTTCCTCTGTCAGGCCTAGCTGCGGAGGCCCACGCCCCGCTCCCGTCTCCCGGACTCCCCCCTGAAATGCCATCCTTATTCTACAAGAACCGGCTACAGACGGATATCTACACACATTATATGAAATAACATTAAACGATTATAAGATATATGACAACATAAACATCCTCTTCCCTAAATTTAATTATTATGCTAGAATTGTACCGTAGTTGGGTCGGGAGTGCTAATTGACGTAGCTGGCTTGTCAGCTAACTTGCCAGGTGCAGTAGCTACCCGAGTTTGAAATTGTGACTAGATTTCGATTAGCGACAGATTCATGATTGCTCACCACATTGTGGTATTTGAAGTCAAAAGTTAAAAAGGTGACTTGTCATAACCTTACCTGGCTTAACAATGAGAGAGCTAGTCACCCACTAACAACAGCCTGGCTAGCTACGGTTATTTTGGGAATAATAATAATTATACTGAGCGCGCCAAATGATGTCCTCTCGTGCGCTGCTATCACTGGCTATTGAACAATGTTAGATCTGATGTAAGACCAGCAGTTAGATTGGACTTGAGACCAGCCTGTTTGTCCAGTCTGTTAGATCTGATCTGAGACCAGCCTGTAAGATCTGTAGTAGGCAGAGACTGAGAGGTTAGCAGGATTACTACAGTAGTCTCTCAAAAGTGTGAACATTTTCTTTCGAAAAAGTTTTTTGCAAAACGTGAAAATTTCTTCCCAACATTTTTCCCAAAATATTTTTCGACCAGCCTGTTTGTCCAGTCTGTTAGATCTGCAAGTTTTTTTTTTTTTTTTTACATTTCAGCTTTCAGCATTCCGCATTTTCTGCAGGAAATGCACTTTCTAGTAAATGTTTTGCTAAATTATAATACACTTAATTATCTGGTCGTCAGATTGCTTGCTAGTCCTTATTTTAACAGATGAATAATTGGTATGTCGTATGTGTTCCTTATGGACATGGGCGTATCTAGCCCTATTTGGAGCCCCCCCAAAAGTTTCATTAGCCCCCCCCCCCAAAAAGAAAAATTCTAAATGTGTTAATTTCTCTTCCTAAAACCCATTAGAGGACACTATTTAAAAAGTTATTTTCAGAAATGTATTCTGGGGGAACATGCCCCCAGACCCCCCTAGTTTTGCTGGGTCACAGGAAAAATATTAGGTTTTATCTAGGGATTTAGCCCCCCCCCCCCCAAAGTGGGAACGTAGATTCGCCCATGCCTCTGGATAATGTCATATAACATGTCTTTCTCAGATTCTACAAAAATCTGGAAACAGGAGAGATCTCCGTGAGGGCGATCCCACCAGTTATCGGTTGATGAAATAAAGTGAGAAGTAGCACAATATTGTGTAGGGTTGAGAGCGCAATAGCTAAGAGTTAACATAACCTGTTCTGATTATTAAAAGTCACCTTTGTAATTTCACCGGTAGTTCTAGACCTGAACTATTTTTTCCCTATCACATTGCACAAATGAAGAACAACTGTCGTCACCTTGTGTCGTACAATTGTTGGGAATGTAAATAAACTGTTTTTTTGTCTGTGGAATTTTAATTGTGAGAATGAACCAACATCCCAATATTCACTCGACGTAATCCCTTCTACATAGTGTGGATAATCTGCCTTTCCCTCATCTTTTTACGTAGCTAATAACTTTGGGTAGGCCCAAAATTCTTGGATACGCATTATGGGATGGCTCTGAGGATACAGAGAAGCCGTGTGGGACATGCATGTCTTTTCCCGCTTAGATGAGTTGCAGACGATGGCGCAACACCGACAGAGGAAGGTCTTTGCTGGCCCAGGCCCTGCCCCTCCGGCACCCTCCCAAAGGAGACGCAGAGGAGCTAGGTTACATGCGCCACTAATAACCGGTAACTCAGTTATTGAAATATTAAATAAACTGATTCCATAACATGGAGAAAATAGTTATTTATAAATACTGCAATAAATACTGATAAAATACAATAAATAACAATGTCAAATAATTTACGTTTGGTCACTTATTCTTTAAAAAGATAAATTAATAGAAAACAAATACATTCTAAATAACGCACAACCATCATATGCATTGATCAGCTCAATCAGCTTTATGGTCTTAAGGATTCCTATATGTGTATCAGCAGGTCACAGGCTGGGGAGGAGGTAGTGTTGGAGAAGAGGAGGAAGAGGCAGTCGGGCTGTCTGATCCCCTCTCTGGTTCCCCATCGACTGACGGATGGACAAACCACACAGGGCCATGAGCTTAGGGGCATCACCTGAAAGAGAGAAAATGAATAATGAAACAGACTTTGTAAGGTAGAGCAAAAATCTAGTTAAAAGCTTTTCTTTTTTTTTACAGCAATGTATTTGAAACCTCAATGGCTGATTGGATGACCTGACCATCTTAAAGTCAAACTCACGATTAGCTCCGTTGAGGTAGCGCAGTCGCACCACAGCTCCGCCTCTCACGCTGCTCACGGCTGGGAACAGCTCCGCCCCCTTCGGGAGACCACAGAACGCCACACCCAGGAAGCACCCATCCACGATGTATCCCAGAGTTCCTGCGTCAGCATCCAACACCAGCAGCACGCGTTCAGGGATGGTGAGAGCAGATGCAGGGCCCTGATCCTCCAGACCAGTCTGTGTGTGAGACCAATGCTCGACAAGCTGCGGGCCCTTCGGACAACATCCTGCCTGCCGCCTTCCCCTCGGGTACACCCCCAGAACCTGCCCCTTGTGCCACAGTTGGTTGGATGTTAGTTCCCAGCCCCAGGACTCAGAGTCTCCCCCCACCAGAGCGGTGTACCCCGAGGCCTGCAGAGGACAACAGGAAGTAGAGATGCCAACCACCGCATGACTTCCTCTGTGCGTGGGACTCCAAAGCACCTCCCACAGGTGGAGCCCTCTCCTCTCCCCTCTCTCCCCCCTCACCCCATCGCTACTCTGCTGGGCAGGTGCACGTGTCACTTCCTGTCCACATCCTGACCGGCGGAAGTGAGGGGAGCAGTGGGTGGGACTCCAACAAGACCGTCTGTCTTCTGCGTCTGCAGGGGAGGAGTGCAGCATGAGTGACAGGCGGGACGAGGGGGGTGTGGCCAGTGGGCGAAAGGAGGAGGAGGAGGAGGAGGAGGAGGAAGGCTTTCCAGAAGAAGTGCCATGCAGCCAGTGAGATAATGTGAGACCCATTAATGCAATTAAAGCACTTGTCAGCTACTCTCCCACTGATGTAAGCGACCACCCAAGCACCAGTGTCTTTCCTCTTGTTCAACACACTGACTGTAGAAAGGTTTTATCTTGAAGCTGTGAAAAAAGCAGATAACATTAGACTTCCAACAAATACAGTTTGAGTTGAAAGGTTCAAATATTTCTAGATTTCTTAACACTGTCATCCATTTGTCCTATTACATACAGACTCATCAGCACAGAGAACTTAACAACACAACTCACCCAAGCTTGTGGAGGAGCTTTGACTGTGATTTTCTTCTCACTGCTTTGAACGTGGTCAGTCTGGCTCAGCCATGACATGCTTTTATAGATGTCGCTTATCTCCATGGCATGCCTCGTAATCACTCTGAGACTGGCTCGTGCTGGTCGTCCAGTGCATTTCAGCGACCTCCGAAGCTGGAACAGCACAGTCCATCATTTCTAACGACGTCATACAGACGTGTGTCAAGGACTCCAGACGGTGACGTGATTGTTTTCTGATCTGGTAACGTTCCATGCTTGAAGAGAGAGAAAGACAATATTTAAGTAAACATAATAACAGGCTGCCAACATATTGAGCTGTCTGTAGGCACGTGCAGCATATTGCTGAGTTCCCTAATAAATTACCGCGCATTTCGCTCGCATCCTTTGTAGAGTCCCGTTATCTTAAAGATATCAAGCTTCGTTTCCTTCAACCTCAATCTGCATGGAATCTTATCGCGTTCTGTAATGGATGAACACGTAAACGGCGAAGCAGAGGAACAGGATCAGGCTTGGGCTTTTAATCGCTAGAAACATGAAAATAAAATAAAACCAGAAACGACTCATTCTTTAAAAAATCTGAAAAATGAGCAAGCGTAGCAGAGATCGCACGGAATAAGTGAGAAGGGAGGCGCTAGTGAATTCGGAGTAGCCTATTTATACTTATTATACAATAATCTCTGTATATATGAAAACGTTAGTGTCATATCGTATTTATTTGTTATTTGCTGGATTTATTGATTCATTTTCTGGCAGCCAATAGTTTGTAAAATGAAAAATCACATAAGGGCTACATGTCATTTACATTAGGCTTTTTAAACGTACAGGAACATGTCATGCTTTCTGCGGAGATACAAATGTCATCTAAATAAACAAACCATAATACAAAATCTCAACAAAACTGCAAGATTATTTTTATTATTCATAGGTAACCATTAGCCTACAAAAATAACAATAATGTCCATTCATCATAAAATAAGGACAGTCAGCAAGGCAAGGTTAACAAACATACATTATTCTAGATAGGCTCCAGGGTCCGTCCTCTTGGTTGACAGAAAAAATAAAAAGTGATAAATTGACTTTTTGGCTTTACTGCCATTTCGGAAACATTCTCAAAGGTCAATCGGGAATATATTTAGTCACTAGATCCAAACGCGACACGTCTTGTGAATCGGTGAAAATCATATTCGCCAGCAGATGCCGTTCGTACCTTTCAAATGCAGAAGCTGCTGATGTAGGGACCAGCAACCCAGCTGCCTGTTGGAGGTGGTATTGGCCGTCTTCGGCCCTCCTGTTCAGCTCAGAAAAAAATTGACGAGACGAGCAGCAGAAAGGGCCGGGGATGCAAACAGGACAAAACCAAAATACAACACTAAAGCAGAATTTGAGGAATGCTGATGCCTTAGAATATGGACAAGGGGGAGATCTACGAAGTTACCAACAACATCGAGCTAGCTTGCTAGTTTGCCAGCTACGATTTACTTTTAAATCATTTCTCCCCTCTCGATACATCTGCAACGATGCGGCTTGATTTGACTCGCAGGACCGCTGCGATTGTTCTCTGCCTTTTGGGATGCAATATCTGGAGAGCGGCAACTAAAACCCTACAAGAAGATAATGGCATTAAAGGTAACGTCTCTGACATTTTATGTAGTATAATACTTATTTACAGAGTGTAGCTGCCACGTTAGTTTGTATTTGCCATGTATTGTAAGGGAACTTCACAAGAAGCACTCATTTTATTGCTAGCAGAGGCTAGCCCGGCTAGCCACTATAGCACAAAGTTAGCCAACGTTAGCGGAATTTAAACTTCTAACCTAATGGCAATTGTCCTAGAGCTACCTACAATGTGGGAGTGTTATCTTGCAAACGTGTGAATAACGGAGGGAACATGTCCTGCTGTGATTCATAGTGCGAGTAATCACAAGAATGAAAAGTACATTTGAATATCTAATTATGGGTTGCTAACGTTAGCTTTAGAGATGCACGAGATAATTGATGCCCATGTGTGTTGGACTGACATCAAAGTGTGTGTAGCAGGTTAACAAGTTAATGACAAAGGCAACGAGTCGTTCTAATGGGACTGATGCTTGAGACACATTATCCACTTGTTGACTTACCCATTTTGTTAAATACATACAAATACAAATTCAATGGTTCGTCTTCCACCGTGTGTTTTACAACGCATTCCACACACTATAATAGGTTGCTGCTTGGACTGGTCCAGCGCCTGTGATTACAAGTTAAGATATTGTTTTGGTATCTCTTCCTCTCCCCTTTCTTCTCTCCTCTTTTTCTCTCACACACATTCCTCCCCTGTCTATCTTTATCCCTCAGAAACGCATAATGATAGCTTGGATATAATCTCACAGACACACACACCTCTTTATGATTGGTATAGACAGAAAGATACACACATGCACAGATTGTAATATTTAGTGACATTTCTCTAATCTTTTGCTTTTCATAGCCCACCGTCAATTCTTAACTGAGATTTGATCACTTCTAAGTTTTTGGACATTCCCCTCTTCAAGGGTTCTGTTCTAGAACCCTGAACATCTGCTGGAAACAGGATAGGTGAAATTATTTTGTGTATTTTGTAATTATAAGTATTTGTAATTATTCTTGCCTATTTTACTGGACACTTTTTACACTTGCCTTTCAATCTATCTTGAATTTTCAGTTTTTCTCTAGAGTTTCTCTCATATACAGACTCCTCCTTTCTCTCTCGAAATCTCTGTTTTTCTTTAGGCTATTTCTTTCCGGTCTCCCCCACTTCCTCTACCCATAGCCCCCCCCTCTCTCTTTTCTCTCGTTCTCTTTTCCCTCCTTCTCCCCCTCCCCTCCCCCCTGCTCTGACCCAGTCTAACCTTCAGGCCCACCCTGGGGGTGTGGTCAGGTCGATATGCAGGGCTCTGCTGGTCTAGTCAAGCTGTGCAGCCAAACAGCAGACCATCCTCCCTCTACTGCAGACCATCCTCCCTCTACTGCAGACCATCCTCCCTCTACTGCAGACCATCCTCCCTCTACTGCAGACCATACTCCTTAGTCAGGACCAGCCACTGAAGCAAGGCTAATGGAGGGTGACAGAAAGACTATGTTGTGTGTGTAGAAATGGCACTGCAGCACTGTTCCCTGTGTGCTGTGAAAGGACTACTAAACCAGCAGCCATCCAGCACATCACAGTTGTCCCTGAGCTTAAACACTCTGCTGGCTCTGAAAACCCCCTGTCATGTCCTGGTCTACAATCTGTCCCACTGCTAAAGGACCAGGCCTCCTGTTCTGTATCACACGCAAGGTATGGAGAGCCAGGCCCACTGGTGCTTATAGACAGCAGGAGAAAGGACCGGTGATATACATAGACATATAGGGTTAGTGCTTATACATACACATTGATCCACAGCAGTCCAACAGAAGCTTCAGTAATTGTTTTGGTAGTTGAGATGTGAGGTATTGGGTGTGTATATAACATGCCAGCAGCTGACTCCAACCTGGCTCTGCCAGGGTCCAGTCAGCCCCACTGTCACCAGGAAGCACATGGTCTGGGTAGGCAATAGGCCTCCCTATGGACACATGGTCTGGGTAGGCAATAGGCCTCCCTATACACACATGGTCTGGATAGGCAATAGGCCTCCCTATGGACACATGGTCTGATTGATTCCTCTTTCAATCCTTTTTACAATGTCAGGAGTAGAATGCTTTCTAGAGCAGAGAAGAGCTCTCAGGATCTCCATTATTTCTGTGCAGGAAATGAATGATACCCAACGACTTAAAGCAACATCTGATCAATAACCTGTGTGCTCACTCACACACCCAGGACCCTGCTGGTTGGACTGCTGTTGTCTTGGCTAATTGGTTGAGGTTGTAGCATCGGACAAGGAAAAGTGTCTTTGATGTCTTTGTCCTTCATATGGTACACACGCCCTGCAGAGTCAACAGAGTGAAGAGTTACTGGTTTAACAAGGCTCACACAACCAGCTCATATAGGCAGATATGCTGTGACTCCCCGTGTGTGTGTGTGTGTGGATGACACTCCTTGGCTTCTTGAAGAGTGATGTCACTATATGTATTGGATGAGGAGGGGAAGGGGAGTGTTGCATTTGACACTGTGTGTTTGAGAGAGGGAGAGAGAAAGAGAACAGGGGTCTCCCAGGGGAGTTCACCAAAGTGAGCAAAGCTGGTACCCCTAACAACGGATCGCCGTAGTGGGACAGGAAGTGATGTATTGCTTTAAGAATGCCCGTCCAACCCCCTCTCTCATGCAGTGGAGGTTGTCCCATAGGCCCAGCCCATAAAGGTACTCTACTGCAGGAGGGAGTGCATAGGTCAAGCCTAATATTCACTCCTCTCCTGAAGATCCTCTAATCCGCTAAATGATTAGTAAGTTGTCCGGCTGACAGAATGGAAGTTGGATAAGCTGACACAGGATGATTGTGTGGTTTGTTGCCTTATTAAGACTTGGTGTATCTCGTTGTGTCAGAACCCTGCCCCCAGGATGGCTGTGGGATGGGGGAGGGTCTGGCCTGCTCTGGTCTAGTCATGCTGGTCACCTGTCCCCCCTGGATGGCTGTATGATGGGGGAGGGTCTGGCCTGCTCTGGTCTAGTCATGCTGGTCACCTGTCCCCCCTGGATGCCTATGTGATGGGGGAGCCTGGAACCCTTTCAGCCTTAATTGAAAGGTCACCATGGTTCAGACGACAACCAGTGATCAGAGTACACGTGGTTGTGCAGACAAGCAACTGTACAGAGAGACAAGGCTTGCTGTTGTTCATCCTGAGCTGCATGTTTCTGCTAATGTGGCTAATACGGTTTAGTCCTACCAGAACATGTTTGTCAATCATGTAGCTGTTGTGTGGGTTACACTGAGATCAAGCTACGCGTTAACAACATACATCAGATACAAAAAGATGTTTGTTTACAATTTTTACCAAGTCACTGTTCAGTCTAAACAGCACCTTATGGCAGGAAGCTCAATGGCCATGTCATTTCCTTATTATTATATTATTTCCTTATTATTCTGCATCCAAAGATTGTGTGAATGTGTAGACCTGGCGTTGACCTAGGAGGGAGGTGGACGACTACAGAGCAGGAGGAACAACATGCAGTGTTTCTGTGTGTGTGTTGGGTATCCAGGCAACTCTGGTCTCTCTAGAAAGGATATCCAGCATCGTTACAGGGAGAGTTAATGGTGTAATTGAAGTGCTTTGCTTTAGGAATGCAAGTGTGTGTTCCATTGTTAGCTTCACAGCCGCCTCTCTGTCCGACACATGCTCGGACACCGTTAAATGGGATGTGTGTGTACAGTTGTTTCCTGCTTCGGGCTAAGACCTCTCAAAGGAAAAATGGCATGTTGTTTTGGCAGGGAAGCACTTTTGGACTGTAACCAGGAAATTGGTCAAAAGGGAGCATTGTGATGGGCTGTTGTTTGATGTGTTGTTGTATGATGTGTTGTTGTTTGATGTGTTGTTGTTTGATGTGTTGTTGTTTGATGTGTTGTTGTTTGATGTGTTGTTGTCTTGTGCTTGACGTTGCAGAGGTGACTCTGAAGGTCCACCTGAGTGATGCCAGCACCCACCAGCCCCTGGGCGGTGCCACCATTGAGCTCTTCACCAACCACACGCCTGTAACCATGGAGACATCCGCTGCTGACGGCAATGCCTACCTCCGCTTCCCGTACCGTCTCGGAACGCCACTGGTCGTCACAGCAACCAAACAGGGTTACGTGCCAAACTCTGCCCCCTGGAGTCCCACCAGACTGCCTGGTGTGTGTGTGTGTGTGTGCAATCGTGAAGAAGGACTATGAGTGTGTGAAGGAGTCGGTGCAGAGTGTTAAGAGTGGAAGTGTCGAGCTGTGCTGTGTGTGAGAACAGACAGCAGGTCTAGTCAGCAGGGTCTTTGCTCTGTGTGTGTGTGTGTGAGATGAGGAGGAGTGACAGAGTGAGCAGCTCTAGTGATGCCAACATTCAGCCAGGGGACACCTAATCCTCTCACAGTGCTGTATGCACACACACATCCTGGATAAGTGTGTGTGTGTGTGTGTGTGTGTGTAGGCGGCGGGGAGGGGTTCATTAGAAGCTAGTGGAACGGCGGCCAATTGGATTAGCACGCTTACCAGCACTGAACAATAGAGGAGAGACAGAGAGAGAGAAGTAGCATCCTGTCCGCTCCGACAGCATCCTGTCCGCTCCGACAGCATCCTGTCCGCTCCGACAGCATCCTGTCCGCTCCGACAGCATCCTGTCCGCTCCGACAGCATCCTGTCCGCTCCGACAGCATCCTGTCCGCTCCGACAGCATCCTGTCCGCTCCGACAGCATCCTGTCCGCTCCGACAGCATCCTGTCCGCTCCGACAGCATCCTGTCCGCTCCGACAGCATCCTGTCCGCTCCGACAGCATCCTGTCCGCTCCGACAGCATCCTGTCCGCTCCGACAGCATCCTGTCCGCTCCGACAGCATCCTGTCCGCTCCGACAGCATCCTGTCCTGACGGGAAACCGATTGAAAGATGGACACGAGGGCCTGCTAATCCTTTTATGATCAGGTGTGTCGAGGTACATTTCAACATGTTCTGAAAGGAACTCATTGTGTGTGTGGGGTGTGTATTCTTTCAGTGTTCTCCACTCTCAGTCTGGATCTGCTGCCAGAGAGAACTGCCACTCTGATGGTGTACGATGATGTCGTTCAGATCGTCTCTGGGTTCCAAGGTAACACTTTGTCCTCTGTGTGTGTGTGTGCCTGCAGTCTGTGTGTGTGTGCCTGCAGTCTGTGTGTGTGTGCCTGCAGTCTCTCTGTGTGTGTGTGTGTGTGTGTGTGTGTGTTTGTGTCTGCAGTGATTCAGCCCTTTCCCCTTTGACTTGACACACATTAATAATGTGACCCATCCAACCCAGTCTCTTAAAGAAGTCAAGCACACCCACCCTCCCTCACGCTCCTGCCTGGCCTGTCATGCATCTTTTGTTTGCGTGTGTAATTACATTAGATAAGGTTATATCAGATCTGTTTTCATCAGAATACATGTTCTTGTCTTGTCTCCTGGCTCCTTTGTGTGTCTGTGATTCGCAGGTGACTGAGTGACTGGCAGGTGACTGAGTGATTGGCAGGTGACTGAGTGATTGGCAGGTGACTGAGTGACTGGCAGGTGACTGAGTGATTGGCAGGTGACTGAGTGACTGGCAGGTGACTGAGTGATTGGCAGGTGACTGAGTGATTGGCAGGTGACTGAGTGACTGGCAGGTGACTGAGTGATTGGCAGGTGACTGAGTGACTGGCAGGTGACTGAGTGATTGGCAGGTGACTGAGTGACTGGCAGGTGACTGAGTGATTGGCAGGTGACTGAGTGACTGGCAGGTGACTGAGTGACTGGCAGGTGACTGAGTGATTGGCAGGTGACTGAGTGACTGGCAGGTGACTGAGTGATTGGCAGGTGACTGAGTGACTGGCAGGTGACTGAGTGACTGGCAGGTGACTGAGTGACTGGCAGGTGACTGAGTGATTGGCAGGTGACTGAGTGACTGGCAGGTGACTGAGTGACTGGCAGGTGACTGAGTGATTGGCAGGTGACTGAGTGACTGGCAGGTGACTGAGTGATTGGCAGGTGACTGAGTGATTGGCAGGTGACTGAGTGACTGAGTCTGTCTGCTGCCTGGCTGACAGACGTGGACACCAGGTTAGAGGGGGGAGGGGTCTTTACACTGGGCTCTGTTGGAATCATCACCTGGGCTCATTTACATGCTCTGTTCATAGCCGGACCACCAGATATTATCTTTAGCCAGGTATAGATATGATCTGAAGTTTGGTTTTTACCTGCCAGAGCAAGTTAAGGAGCGAATGTGGAGCTTAAACAGAGCGTAAACATGAACTCACCCACACACACACACTCCATCTCTAACACACCCCCACACACACACACTCCATCTCTAACACACCCCCCCCCACACACACACACACACTCCATCTCTAACACACCCCCACACACACACACTCCATCTCTAACACACCCCCACACACACACACACTCAGGGTCAGAGTTCTGTCTCATGGTGCAGGAATGCATACTCACCACAGTGGAAACACAATGACATCACCTCGCACACTCTGTCTTTAACACACACACACACACACACACTACATCTAACACACACACACTTTCTTTGTTGCTGTTTTGCACTCTTTGCTGGTCTCGTTGCTCAAGGAGAGAGAAAGAAAGAACAGCAGAAATCTGAAAGAGAGAAACAGAGGCTGTAGTGACGGTGACCGTACAGAATCGATCCTGTCTCTCTTTTATTAAGTTGGAAGTCTGTGTGTACAGCAAGACTAGTGACTCAGAACGGCAGATACAACAGCAGCCTGTCCTGGGTTAGAACTAACAGGACACAGTCATCAAGAGCCCTCCCCAGTCCATTCCCTCCCCAGTCCACTCCCTCCCCAGTCCACTCCCTCCCCAGTCCACTCCCTACACTGATTACTGTGTGTAGCTTCTCACACCCCCTGCGTGCGTCTCTCCTCCCCCAGTTTCGAGGGCTCACCCCTGGGTCCAGTTCCAGCGCCGGGCCCTGAGCCTGCCTCCCAACACGTCCTACACCAACCTCAGCGCCCTGCTGACCGTGGCCAGCGCCCCTGCTCACATGCAGCACTTCCCCTACCTGCAGGGCCTGCAGGGCCTGGGGGGCAACGGCTCAGGTAGGCAGTGCTGTGGGAGCAGTGCTGTGGGAGCAGTGCTGTGGGAGCAGTGCTGTGGGAGCAGTGCTGTGGGAGCTGTGCTGTGGGAGCTGTGCTGTGGGAGCTGTGCTGTGGGAGCAGCACTATCTAGTCTGAACACGCCGGCCCTGCTCTGCTACTGGCTGCCATGACGCCCACGTCTGTTGCTATCTCTGGCACCTGACTCACATGGATCTCCACACCTGGGATAGAGGAGAGATGCTGAGAGCTGGAGGGGGTGGGGGTCAGAGCTGGAGGGGGTGGGGGTCAGAGCTGGAGGGGGGTGGGGGGGTCAGAGCTGGAAGGGGGGGTGGGGGGGGTCAGAGCTGTGGAAGGGGGGGTGGGGGGGGGGTCAGAGCTGGAAGGGGGGGGGTGGGGGACAGAGCTGGAGGGGTGGTGGGGGGGGAGTGGTTAGAGCTGCAGCAGGAGTTGACCTTGGACAGATAGATTATCCCCTCCCCTGTCCTCTCCTGTCCTCCCCTGTCCTCCCCTGTCCTGTCCTGTCCTCCCCTGTCCTGTCCTCCCCTGTCCTCCCCTGTCCTGTCCTCCCTTCCCCTGTCCTGTCCTCCCCTGTCCTGTCCTCCCCTGTCCTGTCCTCCCCTGTCCTGTCCTGTCCTGTCCTCCCCTGTCCTGTCCTCCCCTGTACTGTCCTCCCCTGTCCTGTCCTCTCCTGTCCTCCCCTGTCCTGTCCTCCCCTGTCCTGTCCTCCCCTGTCCTGTCCTCCCCTGTCCTGTCCTCCCCTGTCCTGTCCTCCCCTGTACTGTCCTCCCCTGTCCTGTCCTGTCCTCTCCTGTCCTGTCCTCCCCTGTCCTGTCCTCCCCTGTCCTGTCCTCCCCTGTCCTGTCCTCCCCTGTCCTGTCCTCCCCTGTACTGTCCTCCCCTGTCCTGTCCTGTCCTCTCCTGTCCTCCCCTGTCCTCCCTTCCCAGTTTCCTGTCTTTTCTTCTGCTTGCCATGTGTTTACTTCTCAATCTGTTCCTCTTAACTTTTCTCTTTGGCTCCTCCCACATGTAATGCCCTCCCTATTGTTCTCCAATGTGACCCTCCATCTCTCCTCCACTCCTCCACCCTGCTGTCCTCTAACAGGATCCGAGCGCAGATTTGAGCTGACTCCGGTGGCAGCCATCTCTGTCCACCTATTGGCCAGCGATGGTGTGGAGCTGCTGGTAAACGAGCCAATCAGCATCTCTGTCCCTCTGCCAGCCAATAGCGGTCTGAAGGACAACGATCACATACCTGCCTGGAGGTTCGACCCCCGCTTGGGTGAGTACCTGCGTTCCTTTCTTTCCACAACGTTTACCAGTTCTTTGTAGACACGCAAAACCACAAATACACACACACGCAGTCAGAACTGATCATGGAACAGTGGAATAGTTCAAAGGTTTATGATAGATTAGTGAAAATAAACCACTGAATTAAACAGCTGCACATCACGAGAATGGATGTAGGATTATAATCCAGCCAGGCCTGCTGAAGAACTGGTCCAGACTATAACCTGCTGAAGAACTGGTCCAGACTATAACCTGCTGAAGAACTGGTCCAGACTATAACCTGCTGAAGAACTGGTCCAGACTATAACCTGCTGAATAACTGGTCCAGACTGTGGAGGGCCTCCAGGTCACCTGCCTGACTCAGCCTGACCAGCATTACAGCAGCCTGACCAGCATTACAGCAGCCTGACCAGCATTGCAGCAGCCTGACCAGCATTGCAGCAGCCTGACCAGCATTGCAGCAGCCTGACCAGGGTCAAACCAGCCTGACCAGCATTACAGCAGGGAAACTACTGCACCAGACTGAGCTAGATTCAAGCCAGTGACGTTGTTGCAGTGCAAGGGCCTGACCTTTGTCCGTTGTCCTAAATGTGCAGTGAGATCTACAATATGTGACTTATCACTCTCCTGAAGCGTGACCACGGCAGGTCCTAGAGGACCACGTCTACAGACGCCCCTCCCCCCTCCATCAGTCTGCTGGTTAGGGTTATGGGTATTCCACAACAGCTGCTGTGTTTCTGAACTTCACTCTGGGATAGACCCCTGTTCCCTAGCAACCCCCAAATAAACAACAGAGTAGGGGCTTCTGAGAGAGAGAGAGAGAGAGAGAGAGAGAGAGAGAGAGAGAGAGAGAGAGAGAGAGAGAGAGAGAGAGAGAGAGAGAGAGAGAGAGAGAGAGAGAGAGAGAGAGAGAGAGAGAGAGAGAGAGAGAGAGAGAGAGAGGAGAGAGAGAGAGAGAGAGAGAGAGAGAGAGAGAGAGAGAGAGAGAGAGAGAGAGCAGACAGACAGACAGACAGACAGACAGACAGACAGACAGACAGACAGACAGACAGACAGACAGACAGACAGACAGACAGACAGACAGACAGACAGACAGACAGACAGACAGACAGACAGACAGACAGACAGACAGACAGACAGACAGACAGACAGACAGACAGACAGACAGACAGACAGACAGACAGACAGACAGACAGACAGACAGACAGACAGACAGACAGACAGACAGACAGACTTTCTCTCACAAAGAAGCCAATGTTAGGAGGCTGTTGTTGTGTTTTGCATATGGCCTAGTTGCATATGGCCTAGTTGCAGTCTTGAGGGCAGAGCTCATGCACACACACAGACACTCAAACCTGTTCTGCTGGTGTAGCCGCCAGTTGGACTTGTGCTGTTTTTTGTGCTGGTGAGGTATCACATGGTAAAGGAGACTCAATGCTCTCTCCTAAGGAAATTAGGAGGTTCCTGATGTAAATGCAACACCTGTAATAGCAATTTTTGATTGATGTTGATGTATGTTATGTCACTATGAGACAGAGGACTGTGGTAAATTCAAAGGTTGTTATTTGACTTTGCATGAATGGAGACAGCAGAGTAAACAGCAGAGGGTGGATTGACTTGACCTCTGTTTGCATCGTCATGGTGGGATGCCAGATTCTGGTCTGCATTGTAACGAAGCGTGAGAACACTTAAATGTGGCTGTTTAGAAAGGTCACCGAGAAACTCATTACTGTCCCAGAGGATATGGAGGAGGACTGGATAGAGCCCTGGGCTGGGCTGGGCTGGGCTGGGCTGGGCTGGGCTGGGCTTGTCTGGGCTAGGCTGGGCTGGGCTGGGCTGAGCAAGGCTGGGCTGGGCTGGGCTGGGCTGAGCTGGGCTGGGCTGAGCTGGAGGTAATGATTTGTTTGGGCGTGACTGATCAATATATAAAGTGTGAGTGTGTGGGTGTGTACGAGAGGGGAAGCAGGGGAGTACACCTCAAGTTCTCCATACACACTCCTGCCCTCCTCCATCCCCTCTCCTGCCCTCCTCCATCCCCTCTCCTGCCCTCCATCCCCTCTCCTGCCCTCCTCCACCCCTCTCCTGCCCTCCTCCATCCCCTCTCCTGCCCTCCTCCACCCCTCTCCTGCCCTCCACCCCTCTCATGCCCTCCTCCATCCCCTCTCCTGCCCTCCTCCACCCCTCTCCTGCCCTCCTCCACCCCTCTCCTGCCCTCCTCCATCCCCTCTCCTGCCCTCCTCCATACCCTCTCCTGCTCCCCTCCACCCCTCTCCTGCCCTCCTCCACCCCTCTCCTGCCCTCCTCCATACCCTCTCCTGCTCCCCTCCACCCCTCTCCTGCCCTCCTCCACCCCTCTCCTGCCCTCCTCCAAACCCTCTCCTGCACCCCTCCTCCACCCCTCCTCCACCCCTCTCCTGCCCTCCTCCACCCCTCTCCTGCCCTCCTCCATACCCTCTCCTGCCCTCCTCCATCCCCTCTCCTGCCCTCCTCCATCCCCTCTCCTGCCCTCCATCCCCTTTCCTGCCCTCCTCCATCCCCTCTCCTGCCCTCCTCCACCCCTCTCCTGCCCTCCACCCCTCTCCTGCCCTCCTCCATCCCTCTCCTGCCCTCCTCCATACCCTCTCCTGCTCCCCTCCACCCCTCCTCCACCCCTCCTCTCTCCGGCCCTCCTCCACCCCTCTCCTGCCCTCCTCCATACCCTCTCCTGCTCCCCTCCACCCCTCTCCTGCCCTCCTCCACCCCTCTCCTGCCCTCCTCCATACCCTCTCCTGCTCCCCTTCACCCCTCCTCCACCCCTCTCCTGCCCTCCTCCACCCCTCTCCTGCCCTCCTCCACCCCTCTCCTGCCCTCCTCCATACCCTCTCCTGCCCTCTCCTGCCCTCCTCCACCCCTCTCCTCCCCTCCTCCATCCCTCCTCCATCCCCTCTCCTGCCCTCCTCCACCCCTCTCCTGCCCTCCTCCATCCCCTCTCCTGCCCTCCTCCACCCCTCTCCTGCCCTCCTCCACCCCTCTCCTGCCCTCCTCCGTCCTCTCTCCTGCCCTCCTCCGTCCTCTCTCCTGCCCTCCTCCATCCCTCCTCCATCCCCTCTCCTGCCCTCCTCCATCCCCTCTCCTGCCCTCCTCCATACCCTCTCCTGCTCCCCTCCACCCCTCCTCCACCCCTCTCCTGCCCTCCTCCACCCCTCTCCTGCCCTCCTCCGTCCTCTCTCCTGGCCTCCTCCACCCCTCTCCTGCCCTCCTGCTTCAGACCCTCTGGGATCGGCTTACTCTCCTTAATCCTAACCCTAAACATCAGGAGATCGGAATACAAACGTGATCATAAATCCACGCTCAGAGACAACTTTGTTCCAGTTCTTTTACTGGCACCCTCTCTCCCCTTGGCTCTGGGCTGGTTTTGCCCTCGCCGAGGCCCAGTCTGCTGCCTCTCTGTGGCTGAAACTAGAACTGCAGGTGCATCAGCACAGCCGTCAGGGCTCACAACAGTCTGATCAAATCTTCAGAACACGTGGGTCTAAATAGTTTCTCTTACAAGGGTGATAAATAACTGTTTAAACACTTTAACCAGGAAACCTCCTTGGCCGCAGTCTCGTGAGAGTGGGCCGGGGCCTAGTTTGTAATGGTAATGTGAGTCAGCTGTTTGCAGTGTGCAGAGCTTTGGTAGAGGACATGTTGTGCTCTAAATGGAATGTTGCATTAGGGGTAGTGTAGCTTGAAGGTGCTTGTTAGTTGATAAAGTCTATTCACAAGCTGTGCGATCCTAATGTGTGTTTGTGCGCAGGGGTCTGGTTGAAGAGCAGCCTGGGCTATGTGCAGAGAGAGGGGGATCATCTGATCCTGACCTACATCGCTCCCCAGCTGGGCTACTGGGTGGCAGCCATGTCCCCTGTCCACACAGGTGAGCCCAGCATGTCCCCTGTCCACACAGGTGAGCCCAGCATGTCCCCTGTCCACACAGGTGAGCCCAGCATGTCCCCTGTCCACACAGGTGAGCCCAGCATGTCCCCTGTCCACACAGGTGAGCCCAGCATGTCCCCTGTCCACACAGGTGAGCCCAGCATGTCCCCTGTCCACACAGGTGAGCCCAGCATGTCCCCCGTCCACACAGGTGAGCCCAGCTCTGCTCTGCTCACTCTTTATCCTGCACAAGGTAAAAGTGAAATAAAAGCCTTGAATGTGAAACGAAGACACATGTTGAATGCCTGGCACCTAAAGTGTGTGTGTGTGTTTTAGGTCCCATGGTAGCTAAGGACATCAGTACGTACCACACAGTGTTCCTGCTGGCGATCCTGGGAGGCATGGTCCTCATTCTGCTCTGCCTGCTTTGCCTGCTGCTCTATTACTGCAGGTACGTGGCTAGCTGGCCGGTAGGCTAGCTGGTGGGAAGGCTAGCTGGCTGGTAGGCTAGCTGACTGGTAGGCTAGCTGGTGGGAAGGCTAGCTGACTACTAGGCTAGCTGGCTGGTAGGCTAACTGGTGGGAAGGCTAGCTGACTGCTAGGCTAGCTGGCTGGTAGGCTAGCTGACTGCTAGGCTAGCTGACTGCTAGGCTAGCTGGCTGGTAGGGTAGCTGGCTAGCTGGCTGGTATATTGGCTGGCCGGCTGGTCAGTGGGCACTAAAACCCAATTATAGTGTTGGATCAATGACCCTATGCTATCATGTTCCAACAGTCAGGGGCGTGGCTGTAGTAGCGCCAAACAGCCCACAGAGGGAGCTGTAACGTGTGTCTCCTCCGCAGGCGGTGCTGCTTGAAGCCTCGTCTGTCCCGACGCAAGCTCACCCTGGCTGCTGCTCTGGACGGCAGCAAGAGAGACCAGGCCACCTCCATGTCTCACCTCCACCTCATCAGCAACGAGGTACAGCCCTTCACTAGAGCCCCGTGGTGCGCACACACACACACACACGCGTCTATACTGCAGTAGCAGTGACAGACGATTACGGTTACAGTCAGTATACTGCTGCCCTGTGCATTACATTCACACCATTTATATTGCTATTTTAGTGGTTTCTTTGTGTTTTGATGCATCTTGCCTTGTCTCCAGGTGCAGCTGGAGATGGTTTCCACAGCAACAGAACCTGACATGACCACACCCATGCTCAAACCCTCCTCTTACGATCAGCATCACCAGGAGCTGGTCTCTCATGGCAACCACAGCCGCTCATCACTTGTTAACCACAGCCGACACGGCTCGTCTCTAGGCAATCTGACCCCCCGTAGCCGTGACTACCGGCAGTCTGTGGAGACATTCCCGTTGAAGACCGCCCTTTCGACCGGAACGGACCGAGGCTACCGCCAATCATACACCTCCGTCTGCTCCTCCACCAATCAGGTTCTGGATAGACTGTCCTTAACTAATCACGTGAGCCAGATAAGCAGTGGGGGAGAGGCAACCTCCCCCTCCTCCCCCCCTCTCTCCCCCAGCCGAGCCGAAGCCATGGAGAGCAGGCCCCCTGACTACCACCTGTCCCGCTCTGTGGACCACCTGGAGCGCACCCTGCCCCTCTCCCTCCCCCGCCCGGGACAGCTGCTGTGCTGTGGCTCCGTGGACCTGCTCAGCGGGGGGGAGGCCTACCCCAGAAGAGTGCGGCCCACCCTGGTGATCCCAGCTCATTACATGCGCCTGCCAGGGGAGCACCCTCTGTGTGGGCAGGCCCTGCTCCTGCAGATGGAGCAGCAGAGTGACCTGGAGACCATCCAGGCAGAGCTTAACGCCACGCACCCCCAGCAGCCCTCAGACCACTCCCCTGACGACTGCTCACCTGGCTCGGCTAATCAGGGGGAAGGAGACGGACGTAACCTATCGGAATCTCTGTCTATCCCCACGACACTCGGAGAATCTGGTCTGGTTGAAATCAACGACGAGGACACTTTATTGGCTGAGAAGACCCTGATGGAACTCCGGGGAGGGAAGCCCCTCCCACACCCACGGGCCTGGTTTGTTTCATTGGACGGACGTTCCAACGCCCACATCCGCCACTCCTACATTGACCTGCAGCGGGCCGGGTGCCATGGCAACAGTACGGGAGGTGGCGGCAGGCGCAGTGGTAGGCATGGCAACAGCAATGACACCAGCCTGGACTCCGGGGTGGACCTGAACGAGCCCAGGGTGGGACGCAGGTGGAAGGAGGACAGGAAGAAGGACAGGGCGAAGAGTACTCCTCCAGCCGTCTACACCCAGCCGGTGAGCACCCCTCCAGCCGTCTACACCCAGCTGGTGTACGTGGACGACCTGGAGGGGCCAGCCAGCGAGGGGGAGGCAACACCTGAGACCAGCCCTGGAAACGGTCAACAGCCTGACACACAGTGCCATCAGGAGAAGATGGAGGAAAGAGAGGAGAAGGGGGAAGAGGTAGAGGAGGGAGGAGTCATCCAAATACAAGAAGAAGCCCCTTCGCCTTCCTCATCCTCCCCTTCCTCCCCCCCTCCCCTGTCACCGCCAGAGGGGGTGGCCTTCAGGACTGAGCACGCTCAGACTTCTCTGCTGTCTGTCTCACCTGATAACGACCCATCCAACGACGATGGAGAGGGGGAGAAGAAGAGCCCTTGGCAGAAGAGAGAGGAGCGCCCCCTTTTGGCCTTCAACCTCAAATGACGCATACCTGACCTCTGACCCCTTATGACCACTTCACACACACAGAAATATGACGTTTGTTTCCCTACTCCCCCATATGTAGGCAGCACTAAGGAGACAACAGGGGAGGAGCAGGTGGATCTGTGGACTGATATAACCTGTGCTGCACTCTCCTTGTTGCCTACACCCACATGTTGTGATGTCCCTGCCTGAGAGACAGACTCTCAAAGCAAGAACCTGAAATAGGAGTCATCATTTAATGCACAACTGCTATGCCTTTTTATAAAATTAGCATTTTAAGCAAAAAAAGAGAGCGCTTTTCTGAAGGAGCCACGACCCTGTTCTGCCTGTTGATGAATCTTCTAGAACAAAGAATGGTGGTATAAGCAATATTGCAGATGTTTTACTGGGTTTGTCTATCCTTTGATCTATGCATTGTCCCATATGCATTATGTTTAGGTCACTGGAAGTGGGAATGAGTAGTCCTACCCAGTGTGATGGAGTCTGTGAGAGAGGAAAGGGGAAGCCCTACCTGTGGAGGGTGCTGGGTATGGAGGAGGTGCCAGAACACTGGGACCAGAGCCAACCAATCAGCACTGAGCTAGAGGATATCACCCCAGACTCTCCTGGTGGTGAAGGTCGTGGTGAAGGTCGTGGTGAAGGTCGTGGCACCCAGACGAAGGCATTGTATTGTGGATGAGGTCACATGATTGTGGATGAGGTCACATGAGAAGTTTTTGATACTATTGAACCACTGACTCTGGCAGACTTTGCTCTGAACTGCTATGCATCACTTTTATACTGTTGCTTGAGATGCCTTTTTTTGTATTTTTCTTTTAATACTTTATGATTTTTAGTTGCAAACATTAAGTATTTTACTAATAGGTTGTTTTTATTTGAATTTGTTTCAGTACTTTTCCTTCAGACCCGCCTTACAGGAGTACATAAACACACATGCTTGTTTCTTGTATCTTGAAACCAAACTGCTTTTCTCTCTTTGTGATTACAACTATAACACCAATTGTTCCACGCGTCTAAGTGCCTTTGAAGTTGTCTAGTGAAGATCTGTTGATCACCTTATTTATTTCTCCGCTCCAGTTGTTTTCCTCTACCTCCCCCCTGTCTTGGCAGACAGCATGCAGTACTCTCCTCAACTCTAGGGGTGAATGTCATGTGGCAATAGCTAGAATATGTGTGAAGACAACAATACACAGAACGTGTGTACACATTTGAATCTGTTTGTGCACGTGTGTGTGTGTGTGGTTGCTATTGACATCTGACCTCTTCAAATATTACAATTTGTATAGTTTGTATATTTTTCTCCCATTTCTTGTTATAGTCTAAATGTTGTGTGAGCTTGTTGTGAACGGTACTCTACTCCGTCTGTTCCATTGTAACCACTTGGGATGAGATGTACTGTATTTTACTGTGCACTCCACACCAAATGTCTTATTTGGTTGCTTGTATTATAATTGAAGCCTAATATTCTGAATAAACAACCAAATTACAACAATATGTGTATTTGTCAACAAATTGTTGTGGATGCATCAAGTACAATCTTTTGAGAAATACTGATAGCCTACTGTTGTCTGGACTTCAAATACGGGCCCTAGGGCAGTTACCCAGGACAGGGCAGAATAAGCAGAACTTGTAACCAGTTTTTATTTTATAAACAAACTAGATGACCGTATGTAAAATATAGCAATCAAAGTAGCTGCTTATCCAACTGTCCACCTGCGATAAGGACGGTCACCACAGGAGGACGCTGTTTCCCCCTCATCCTTTGAATATGTTTTTAATTCCACTCGTCTCCTCCTCTTTAACGGTAGTTTTTTTTCTACATTTTCATCCGTGATGGCGGAGGACAGCGAATCTGCAGCCAGCCAGCAGAGCTTGGAGCTGGACGACCAGGACACCTGCGGTATCGACGGGGACAACGAAGAGGAGAATGAACACATGCAAGGGTGAGGATTGCTCCTCCAACACAACACAACAAAGCAGCCGTCCGGGGCAGCACATTTCCAGATCCGTTGTGCTCTGTCTGTCGGGGATGGAGGGGTGCCGTTACGTTAGCCCAGACTAGCATCAGCTAAGCTAGCGCTCAAAACAGAGCTACATAGTTACCTAGCAAGCTAGTTCGCTACTAGCTAACGCTGGCTAAAGTGTCGGTATACGGCAAGGCATGAATGTTGTTTATGGTAAAGCCACGGCAAACTGGAAATAACCGGACATTTCTTTCTTAGCGACGCTGGTTAGCGTGACGTTAATGTTAGTTAAGTGATTGTGTGATGATGGTTACTGTTGTCAGCCAGAGGTGTTCTTTATCATCCACCCACTTGCGATGCACCAATAGTGAACTTGCAATTTGTGCAAGTTGCAGCTTTGTTGCTGGCCTAGTGGTTTATCGTGGTGGCGTAAATGCAGAGAAGAAGGCTCTCATTCTTGTCTAGTGTAGATGTGTGCGCCTGGACGCAGGTCGACCTGCTAGTGCTGCTAGCCGGCTTAGCAACAACATTGCGGGCCATCATCATCATCAGAAGGCTAACACACATCACGTTTGGCGGCTACTACAGCCATGGAAGTATATTGAGGCTAAGTACTGTAATGTTAGGCATAATCTCGTCAGACTATACTGCCATGGTTTTCCACATGACAGCCCGCGGTGCAGCTTTCATTGTCAGGTGGTACAGTCTATTTTACATCAAGCGCAGTACCAGAATCAATCACGTGGTGTAGGTGAACAGGTTTATTATAGGGATGAGGTGAATTTAGCATCTAAGCTAACAGCATTTGAATAGTTAACGAATAGTTACACGTAAATGCGTATTGTGTGTTTACGTAGGAGTCCAGGAGGAGATTTGGGAGCTAAAAAGAAAAAGAAGAAACAGAAGAGGAAGAAAGAGAAGCCAAGTTCAGGAGGAGCAAAATCTGACTCTGCCTCCGACTCTCAGGAGATGAAGGTGATGCTGACTGAGCACAAACCTCTGGTGGATCTATACTCCAGTGGAGCCCAGACACCAGTGTTTAAATTGTGCCCCTATTTCCCCATCTGTAGAACCCGGGTCTCCCCATGCAGAAGCTCCAAGACATTCAGAGGGCCATGGAGCTGCTGTCCTGCCAGGGTCCAGCCAAGAGCATCGACGAGGCAGCCAAACACAAGTACCAGTTTTGGGACACACAGCCTGTACCCAAACTCAGTAGGTTGGACCAAGCGAGGGGACGGTGACAGGGGTACACGTCATGGATGAGTCACACACGGCACCTCTGAATACAGGAACTAGCAGACATGGTGTTGCTCTTCATGCAGGAGACAGGTCTCATAGTGCTGGAACTAACTCCCCCGTCAATAGGACTCTCTACTGCTGCCTGCTGGAGAGTCCTTGGTTGTGACTGGCTGGTTGTGACTGGCTGGTTGTGACTGCCTGGTTGTCACTAGCTGGTTGTGACTGGCTGGTTGTGACTGGCTGGTTGGGGCTGCCTGGTTGTGACTGGCTGGTTGTGACTGGCTGGTTGTGACTGGCTGGTTGGGGCTGCCTGGTTGTGACTGGCTGGTTGGGGCTGCCTGGTTGTGACTGGCTGGTTGTGACTGGCTGGTATGTGTTCCTGCAGATGAGGTGGTGACCAGCCATGGGCCCATTGAAGCAGACAAGGAGCACATGAGGCAGGAGCCGTACTCCCTCCCTCAGGGCTTCATGTGGGACACGCTGGACCTCAGCAGTGCAGATGTGGTCTGTGTTCACTCTCTGTGGCTCCCTATGCATTTAGACACAGTCTACATGCAAACAGACACCTTATAGTTAACTCTCTCGTTCACTTTTTGACCATCTCTTCTTGTGTCTCTCTCTCAGCTGAAGGAGTTGTACACGCTGTTGAATGAAAACTACGTGGAGGACGATGACAACATGTTCAGATTTGACTACTCGCCCAACTTCCTCAAATGGTCAGAATCCCCTTACCTTAACCCTTCATGTACAAAGTATGTACTCACCTGTGTGTGTCTCTCCTGTGTGTCTCCCACCTGTGTGCGTCTCACCTGTGTGTGTCTCACCTGTGTGTGTCTCACCTGTGTGTGTCTCACCTGTGTGTCTCCCACCTGTGTGCGTCTCACCTGTGTGCATCTCACCTGTGTGTGTCTCACCTGTGTGCCTCTCACCTGTGTGCATCTCACCTGTGTGTGTCTCACCTGTGTGTGTCTCACCTGTGTGTGTCTCACCTGTGTGTGTCTCACCTGTGTGTCTCACCTGTGTGCCTCTCACCTGTGTGCATCTCACCTGTGTGCATCTCACCTGTGTGTCTCACCTGTGTGCGTCCCACAGGGCGCTGCGTCCCCCTGGCTGGCTACCTCAGTGGCACTGTGGAGTGAGAGTGTCCTCTAACAAGAAGCTGGTGGGCTTCATCAGTGCTACTCCTGCTGACATCCACATCTATGACATGTGAGTGCATCGCACACACACCACTACCCTTATACAGCCATGGTTACTGTACACATATTCAGATAAACTTTATTTCCTAAACAACATTGACTCAAGTACTCATCTCCCGTAAGTCCTTCATCACCCTGTCCACTTCCTGTCTCCCCTGACATTCCCAGGTTAAAGAGTATGGTAGAGATCAACTTCCTGTGCGTCCACAAGAAGCTGCGTTCGAAGCGTGTGGCTCCAGTCCTGATCAGAGAGATCACCAGGAGGGTCAACTTAGAGGGGATCTTCCAGGCTGTCTACACTGCAGGAGTGGTCCTGCCCAAGCCCGTGTCCACATGCAGGTACTCACACTGTTCAATACTCTGGAGCCTTTTCTCAAGGGGGACTTCAGCGGTCTACAATGTCTCTTTCTGTGTGTGCGTGGGCTGTGTTTGTGTTTGTAGGTACTGGCATCGGTCTCTGAATCCCAGGAAGCTAGTGGAGGTCAAGTTCTCCCACCTGAGCAGAAACATGACCCTGCAGCGAACCATGAAACTCTACAGACTACCAGATGTAAGCAGACACACTGAACACTCGTTCACACAAGTCTTGATATCATTCAATCACTTAACTGTATGTTGCTCGGAGATCCTCCACCTCCTTATTAAGCTCTTCCCCTTCCTCCTTGTTAAGCTCCTCCCCTTCCTCCTTGTTAAGCTCTTCCCCTTCCTCCTTGTTAAGCTCTTCCCCTTCCTCCTTGTTAAGCTCCTCCCCTTCCTCCTTGTTAAGCTCCTCCCCTTCCTCCTTGTTAAGCTCCTCCTCTTTCTCCTTATTAAGCTCCTCCTCTCCGCCCACACAGAGCACAAAGACCCCAGGGCTCCGGCCCATGGAGAGGCGGGATGTGAGCCAGCTCACAGAGCTGCTTCAGAAACACCTGAGGCGTTTCCAGCTGGCGCCCTCTATGGGAGAGGAGGAGGTGGCTCACTGGTTCCTGCCCCAGGACAACATCATAGACACGTTTGTGGTGGAGGTATACATCTGTATCTATCTGCAGAAGGAATACACACTTACATAAATCTGGTATTAAGTCCTTTCCTTTGTCTCTTTGTCCTCCTTCTCCATCCTGCCATGTCAGGGTGCCGGTGGTGTGTTGACGGACTTCACCAGCTTCTACACCCTGCCCTCCACGGTGATGCACCACCCGCTCCACAGGAGCCTGAAGGCAGCCTACTCCTTCTACACCGTCCACACACACACTCCTCTGCTGGAGCTGATGAACGACGCACTGATACTGGCCAAACTGGTACAGCCCCCAACACAAACACACACACAGTCAGGAAGAGTGGCACCACAGACACCCTACTCACCAACATGAGTTAAAACACGTGTCTTATGATTGTTCTAGAAGGAACTTGCTATAATTGTCATAAAATCTATATAAAGAGAGTGATTGTGTGTTTTCCACAGAAAGGCTTTGATGTGTTCAATGCTCTGGACCTGATGGAGAACAAGGTGTTCCTGGAGAAGCTCAAGTTTGGCATTGGAGACGGGAACCTGCAGTATTACCTCTACAACTGGAGATGCCCTCCCATGGACCCTGAGAAGGTGTGTCCATCTCACCGCTGGAATACCTCACATTACTGTGAAGGAAAGAATGCATGGATGGGTTCATAGGATCATGTCAGATCAGAACCTTCCACCTGTCTTCTGTGTTGTGTTCAGCTGTCTCTCTTACCCCTAATGTTCTTTCTCTCCATGTCAGGTCGGCCTGGTACTACAGTAACAAGGCTGCTGTGGGTGGTACTACAGTAACAAGGCTGGTGTGGGCTGCTACACACTGGTCTGCAGGTCAATCATCAGTTCCGACATCAGACTTTTCCCAACCAGGACACAGTTGTTCCTGATCTCCACAGGACGACTCCAGAGCAGTGATGGACAGCCTGTCTTTTGGAGAAGCTCTCCAAGCTTATGTTGGTGTCATGGAAACCATTCTCTCATACGCAAATGATAACTCATCAATATCTTGAATGTGAAATTATGCTCTGCCTGAGATACTGAGACCATACAGTACTTAAAACACACACACACACTCAATACAGTACTTAAAACACACACACTCATACAGTACTTAAAACACACACACACTCGGACAGCACTTCAAATACACACACAAAAAACCATTCACACTTTCAGAGTATGTAAGTAAGCATGTACACATACATCAACTTACAGACAGCCATGTGCACTCACGCACGCAACAAGGAAGAACAGACTTGCATCCCAAAAGAATCACATGGTTTTTGTCAGTTTGAGAAAGCAGAAATGTAGTCCCCTGTACATGTAATGCCAGATCATATGTATTCCTGTAGTAAAGGGCCGGAGTGTTGACAGAACAGATCCAAAGCATTTTCTTTATAACTAGTTTAGATGTTGTTTACTGTTCCTATGAACAGTTTGGAAGAAGCGGTTTTAATGTTTGTTTTTTAGAAAGAATGTATTGCATTATTGAAGCACAATTCTTGAGTTCTTAATCGAGCAAATGGCTCCTTTAATACCAGGTGCATTTTTATTGAGTGTTTTCTTTGTTCTGATGTATAGGTTTTCAAATGATACTGTGTCTTGACAAATATGAGGCAGGATGCAATTGTGTTGAAAACAAAACAAAAAATCATTTTTTTGTGGCTACCAGCAAACGTGAGAATGCCCCCCCTGTTTCACACAATTCTGATATTTAGAATTGTGCTTTATGTTACTTGTTGTATGACACAATACCTGTTCTGTCTTTCAGTTTTTGTAAAACCCTAAATACTGAATTCAGCTGGCAGTATTAGACTTGGATAGTCTTGGGCAGCTCCTTGTGTAACAGAGCGTGAGGATGCTGTGTAGGATCCTGACACATCTGTCGGGTCCCTCTGAGGAGAACTTGGCTTCTTGAAGCACGACTGGGTCATCCATGTCAAGTTAAAAAGACAGGTCTTGAAAATAATGATAGTTTATGTTGGAAAACCTTTTCTTTATCCCTGACCCACTAGTCATGGGCAGGCGCTTGCTTTACGTGTTGATGTGCAGCTTTGTGAAAGTGACAGGTCCAGTCTGGGTCCAGCTCCACTACTGTCCCAGCTCTTTACATTCCCATTTGACCATACTTGTCGTTTCATTCACTTCCTTTGTAAACTTGGCAGTAGAAGCCTGGTGCGAGGCAGGGGAAACCGCCACTGCAGCTCCAGGAGCCGGTGGACCTCCGGGAGACTGCAAACATTAACACTGCTGAATTGATGAGCATTGAGCCCTGCAGTTTCACAAGCTGACAGATGTAGTTACCACAGGGGCACCTTAGTGATGTAAGTTCTGTCATGTTTGTGTTAAGCTGCTTGTATGAATTTGAGCATGAGGCTGTTTTGATACAGTGCCGATGCCATGAGGGCTGGCGCTAAACCTAACCCTCTACTACGGTGAGAGCTCCTCCAAGCACTTGCCTTATTGAAGAGAAGTTGTTTTTAACTATATCAAAATGTGTCGTTTTGAAGAAGAAAAAACATGGAGCTTTCTCTAATTGAAGAACAATATTTGTATTGAAGTCCATTCCAGGCGGTAGAACTGCAGAACCAGCACTGTTTAGACTTCATCCAAACACTCTGTTACAAACACGTCAGTTATACCAGCATGGATATTTGATTGAATAAACTCATGACTTTAAAAAGGATCCAGTTTGAATCTGTCATCATTTTAATGTGTGCCAAGGATCACATTCTCCCCCCCCCCCTTACAGTTTTACAGGCAAAAACACAACTCTAAGAAATGGGTCCCAAAAAATTATCATCTTTACAAACTCAGGTTATACAAGTCTCTTTCGCTTTTGTTTTCTTATTTTGGATGGATTGGGAATAACCTTTTTAACTTTGAGAGGCTGTAGAACCAAGGTTGCAGATTCCATCTGCTCTGGACCCCTGTCCTGCCCCTTCACCTCACCCCTGTCCTGCCCCTTCACCTCACCCCTGTCCTGCCCCTTCAGACCTGTACCCATCTCCCTGCTCTCATCCTCAACCTTACGTTTCACTCCCTTCCCCTCCCCTGTGTCCCCCTTCTCTATTCTCCATTCACCTGCGTCACTCGGCAACGTATCTGGTAACCAGGCAACATTGTGTGGGGGTACTCTGGGTATAATGGCGTCAACCGTATCAGAAAACAGTTCATCCTCCAGCTCGTTCCCACGCCTGAACCCCAGCGCCAGAATGCTCTTCAAACCCAGCGGCCGAGCAACACTGTCGCTCAGACGGGGAACCTGGCAGGCCGGCACCCGTCTGGTGCTGGCCAGCGCCACCAGGTGGCTGGTCATGTGAGCTGGCTGTGCCGATTTGCACACAAGCACCAGCCGGAGTTCATTCCTCTCCAAGGCCTTGGTGACTTCATTGATGCCCACAGCCAGCTGCCTCCTGGCAGCCTTGTCTGTCCAACCACGGCTGGACTTCTCTGGAGGACCCGTCTCCTCAGACCCTGACTGAGATGCCTCGTCTCCCTTCTTCCACCGGCGGGGCCCCTTGGCTTCCTTCTTCTCCAGGCCCACAGCTTTCAGTTTGTCCGTCAGTGTGTTCAGGATGTAGTGCATGCTGTTCTGAGGAAGGGGGCTCCATGATAGGCTGTAGGGGATGCTGAGGGAGGTCTTTGCCTGAAGTAGCTTTTTGCGCCCCTTTTTCGACAGTTTTCCTGGAGTGGCCATTGTTATCTGGAATAAACATTGAGTAGGTCAAATAAGGTAGCCTAACACTTGTGCTCTTCAAAACAGCGTTGCCATATTTAGGACATAAGAGAAATTGGATACAGAGCAATTTCTCTCACCTTAGGCTCTTAAATAAAAGAGCCTTACTGAAAGATAACTTAATATAAGCAGCAATGCTCTTGAAATAGCACCAGGTATGGGTCTCTGTTATAGTAATTAGGTAGTTAAGTTAACTTCGGCTAGCGAGCGACTACGGTTTGCCAGCTGCGCTAGAAACCACAAATTGAGATGGGCAGGGATAGAGACAAACGGTTATCAATAGTAGCCTTATTACAGTTCTCAAACGCTGTTAAACGGATTAGTATCATTCAGTTAAGAATACATTTTAATTTACCTGCTGCACTCTGTCTGAATCTCACGCTGGAAAAGCTCCTACTCACTGCACACAGGGCGCAGCCATGTTTGGTGTATTAAATATAGGTTCCTGCGCAGCTCCGCGGTGTAGCCTACTACGGCCACATTCAGCAACTTCGAAACTGCATTTCAATTAATGGCAGGCAAGATTCGGTCACACAACTGGTTCGTTTGAACAGATAATCCTGAAAAATTTACACCATTGCTCAACAGTAATGTATTTTAGTAATATCATCTAGTTGAAAGATTTGACGCATCAACAAGACCACTGGGTTTTGGCAGTGGGGAAAATCTGCCATCAGCTTGGGGGGGGGGGGGGGGGGGGGGGGGGGGGGGGGGGGACACACCAAAATCAGTCTACTGCAGTAACACATATTCTACATTGAGATGGGCTTCTATCATTTATTATCATTCTTCTATGGGCTTCGATTTACCAGGTAGCTAGCCAGTTAGCTTGGACAGGTGAAACTCATTGGATTTACAAAGATTAACAGCTGTATGAGTTCACCATTTACACAATGTAAACTGCAACCTTTTGTCACTTTAATATAATTCCTGTTTTGGCTTCCCAGAATAGCTGAATTTGCAGACCTAGCGTGCCCCAATTCCGTGTGGTATTTGCTATAATCTTTGCTATCGCCATGCAGTTTACTCCAGATCAGCACACAGGTGCTTCAAAGTCCCTAAAGACGATTTAGCTTTTGCAACTATACCATTTAAGATCATTATGACAATGGTAGAGTGTAGTTCTATTCCGTGTATCGCTATAACTAACCATGCCAAAGGGACTTCGAAGAACTACAACTATACGTGCTGATCTTGGATTAAACTGACGATAGCAAAGTTTCCATCTTTTGATGACGCCACATTAATGGAATAGGTGCTATATAGCTAATGTTTGTTCCATTGGTTTGTTAGCTATGCACATGCAGCTAGTGTGTGTGAACCCTGCCAACATAAAGTGAAATCGCTATGGTGCGATTAACTGGATTAACCACGTTAGCTACGTGCATTTCAGACTGTAGACACTCAGTCACCTTGCCAGATAAGGAACACTACTTTGCTAGCTTCTCTCACTGACTCTATTCAAACAGCAGGTTGATGTTACTTAGCTAGCCAGCTAACATAGTGACCAATGCAGTGAAAATGGTGACAGTTGTGAATGTTTTTAGTGTTTTTAGTGGTAGAAATAAATTTTCAAACCAATCCTTTGTTACAACTATTGGATATCAGCCACCAACAACATAAACAGATTCTGTCAGATTTTCACACACATCACATGCCACTGCTGAGGGCTGGGGGGCCTGTGGATCAAACCATTGTGGGACCAAGGGCAGGGTTCGCAATCTTTTGAAACGTAAAAAAGCACCATCCATAATCAGCAAAGTGCAACAGTGCATCGTGTCCCCCCTATCCCCCCGGGATTTCCGCCTATGGGTTTTGGCTTGGTGGATGGCGTCAGATTCATGTGAAAAGTCTTAGGAGAACAGAGAAGCCTAAAACAGAGTAGTACTCTGATCAGGGTACAGTCAAGTCCTCATCAAGTGCTCATCAATGATGCAAACTTGTTTTTCAACTTTTCGAAACTGTTCACACACAGTTGAAGAGAGAGGAGGGGGGAGAGGAGAACAGAGAAGCCTAAATCAGAGTACAACAATAGAGTACAGTAGAGTATAGCAGGGTCCAGTACCCATCAATGATGTTTTGATGAAACCTTTCAAAACGATGTTCTTTTCGAAAATATATTTTATATAATATTTTTTCGAAAATATTTGTTTTAAATATGTTATAAGAATTGTAATCAAAGCATCATTGATTTCCCAAAATATATTTCCCGAAAAAGTTTGTAATCCATATTCAAAAGATGTCAACGATTTTTCTTTTTTTTGTCAAAAAATAGGTTTTGAAAGGTTGAACAAATATTTTCACTTGACATGGGCGTGGCGTTGCTCTAAAGTAGTAGCCAATCACATTTCTCTCTGCCCTCTGCAGATAACTTCATTCTACAGTCCCCATTGTATAGCTGCTGGCAAAGCTCTTACCAGCCAGGCAAGAACGCGCAGATACACTTCCAGTTGGACCGGGTAATATGTCACTTCAGGTAATCTTGACTCGAACAGCATCCTCCGTTTTGTAAATTAGTGTCTTGCTTGTAAATTCATTCTAGTCCACCGTACATGCCTATAACCTGCGGAATTTGATTGCCGTTATTATAACCACATTATTAGAAATCGAACATAATCGAAAAGACCTCAAAGCTGCAGATGTGATGGGCACTCCTGCTTATTTGTATCTGTTTTAGGGATATCTTGAATCTTCTTCCATTTGGCTGTAGCCTATGGAAGTGTAGCCTATTGTTTTGTTGTTATTCCACTAAAAGGAATCCAAGCGGTTAAACGGTTTTTGCTATATTAAACAAACACACGGTACTATTCGATGCATTTGAGGCAGTATGTCATTAATTCGTAATATTCAGTACATCCTCAATTTTTGCACAGGCAGCGATTGCACATATAACTTTTAATTGATTAATAATACTGATAAAAGTCTTATGACAATGTAGTACATGCTAGTGGCCTTAACGAGTGAGGCAGCTCATAAATGAATACAACGTTAGCAGGACAACTTGGCTACCGTTGCCTTCTCAGCATGAGAAATGCTTGGTGTGGCGTGAGAGCGTGTGAAGGAGCTGGAATGCGTGTGTCTCACGGTCAATGCGTAAGGGTTGAGAACCCTGTAATTGTCTTTCCTCTACATCATGTTTATGTGCTTCTTATTGCAGGTGACAGTCTGACGTAATTAGTACATTGCCCTAGATCCATTCATTGTGCAAAGTAGATTATTCATGTGAACACAATCAGGCATTCATAGTCTTGCATAATCACCCACTTGTGCTGTAGTGGCTATTCTGACATGTCTTCATTCAGTTGTAAATTAGTTCCATTGTCTTCCTTATTCACAATGTTAAGTCTGATTTTTGGTATTATGTACATTTTGTGATAATGATACTGGCATAGAGAATAATGAAAATATTTAACCTGGAAGACACAATCTAATCCTGCGGACTGTAAACAAATTGAGCTATTGATCCATCACTCACCACATCCAAATGGTATTTTGCAGGCTGAGTTTGAGAAGCTAGCAGAACAGGTGAAGAAGGTGAAGACCCGACCGACTGACCAAGAGCTACTGAACATGTACGGCTTATACAAGCAGATCATCGTTGGAGACATCAACATTGGTATTTCTTCTAGATCCAGGAGTGCTCTACAGGAGTGCTCTACAGGAGTGCTCTACAGAAACATGAGACCCTTCTCAGTCTCCATCTTGTACCTCCAAGGGTCCTTCAGATGTATCTGATAGTTTAGTATGTTGCCCTTTTAGGAGTGTACTGGTACATATAGTCAATCCCATAACCATGAAAATCACATTCTGAATATTATAAACTACAACCACTCATGGATACTGAACTCCCCCCCCCCCCACACACACACACACAGTCTTCTGATCTGTCCTCCTGCTTTTCTTCACCAGACAAACCTGGCATGCTGGACATGAAAGGACAGGCCAAATGGGAGGCATGGAATTCAAGACAAGGTAACAAACGACAGGAACTTTCTTCCAGTGAATACAGCAGCATGCATCATCCCACAGAAGATGATATTGTTGCCTATTATTACTGTGTCTGGTCCAAATACAGCCTGTTCCTTGGCACGGCTCAAAGAGATACCATTAGAACTGTGATTTAATGCTGAGTCAGCACTGCTGACCCTACCCTCGTGTTTGTTATTCACAGGGACGTCCAAGGAGGATGCCAGGTCAGCATACGTTGCACTTGCTAAAGAGATTATCAGCAAATATGGGATGTGAGGATGGTAATGATCATCTTCTCCTCGCATTAAGGATTACGTTTGTTAACAACTCATCTATGGGTCAAAGATCCTTTCACTTTTGTTTTTGAACAACGTCTATGCACCTGTTTGATATAATAAACATTACCAATACTGATAATTAAACCATTTCAAATGTAATGTCCCTGTTCATTCATTTAATTATACTATAAATACACTGGAATGTGGGTTATGTGATTTCTTATAAATAGTGCACATCACAGAAGTATGAAATTGAAGAGAAAAAGAAAATACTCAATTTAATAATTAAAGATGGTGTAGGCAATGTTGACAACCATTTTTTGTGTGTCATTTTTGCCTAAATAAACGTCCCATCTTGATCGCAAAAAAATAATACCAGCAGGCTCCATATAGAGGTTTAACGGTAATATGAAATACATCCAACATCTGTCGGCGTCATCAGACTGTAATAAACACAACCAATCATTAGGCCGTACCCTGACAAATGACTGGACGTGCTACCTGTCTGTCTACCTACCTGTACCGTGTCCCTGCACTCAATGCGCGTTACTGTAGTTTTCAATAATGCTAGGCAGATGTAGCCTATTCTAAACAACTGAGCTAGACTAGGGGCACAAGAATGGCGGAGAAACAGCAGTACAGGCAAGAAAATCCAGTTCCAGAATTCTCAGTTAAAAGACGAAAGCGAAATCAGACAATTTTGGAATACATATTATGCTAATGAGGGTTGTTTTCCAACTTCCCAAGTGTGCAGAGATGTCAATATGTATTGATAAGAATCACTCTGTACACACAAAGGACGACACACTTATAACAATACTGTAGGCCTACTGTAGGCTACATTTATATGAACGATGTTCTGCACAAGTCATTATCACTGAACTGTTGCTCTGTTGACTAATGGCAGCGGAATAATATAACAAATAAGCTTATTCAAGTATAATGTTGCAATGCTTCTTTACAAAATACCTGAATTACTAATTTGTCTTACTTTTTTCCCATACATTTGAAGCCCTGTCCAAAATGACCAAAATGCACATGTGAATGTTTACTCCTACTCGCCTTGAATATCGGGGTATACGATTGGTGGATTTTATGAGAGTGTCACGTATATGAGCTCTGATTGGATGCGGACCATAGTTGTCCGGAAAGCATGCCTGTGTCGATAAAGAAACAAAATGTTTGTTCCTTGAAAAATGTGCAAGAACTGGACACGAAAACTGGACAAAAATGTAAGGGTTGTAGAAAACTTTTAAAACAATACAGAAAAATCCAGCTCTTCCATCGCCAGGGATCGTTTAAATGCACGATTTTGAGCTGCGGTCCACTACTTATGTGGTCAGGCAGTACTTTCATGTGTTTTGTGGGAGTGGCTTCGAACGGAGGGTAGGATATTACGGTTTTTAAAGCTAAAATAGCTAGAGCTAGCTAACAAAAAATAACTAGTCACACAAAAATGGCAGAGAATGTGCAGCCAAAATGTCCAGTTCCACCGATACTTTCAACCACTTACACTGCTCAACAAAGCAAGAAAAGAAAGACAGGCACGGAAAGGGTTACGAACACTAAGAGGTTGAATAATGAGAGAAGTAATACCAGAGTTAACATAGGTATAGCTTTTCAACGCTGGCGAGAACTGAGGGAGTTGGAGGGCCTGAAAAGTGACGCCATGGTAGCTGTATTTCTCTTGGACAGGTAAATAATCTGTTTATTTTGGGTGGAATTTTCCTGTACTGTGTGCAACCAACGTAGCTATCTATTTTATGTATTAGTCCAACCCAAATGTTAGTGTTTAGCCTCCTTTAACCTTATACTGTACATATATCTCGTAGTATTGTTGTAAAGAGGAACCGTTAGCATGCAGGCTTTGCTTTTTTACCCTAGCATATCATTATAAAGCTATCCCTGTGTGATTTTTATATAGCATGCCAAGCTTTATGTTTAGATATATTATACCGAGATAGTTTGCCCTAGCCCTGCAGTTTCCATTAAGGTGTAGTAGGTTGGTTTTTACATTGAAACAAAGTGTCTTAACCTAGTGAACAGTTTAATGTAGTCTTTTGTGGAAACGTGTAACTGTCGCACCCTGTTGATGTGCAGAGTTACTCTTGACCCATTTCCGTATGAAGGACAAAGTTGACTTTAGCAGTTTTGATTTTGGTGCAGGTACTCTGCCTCCCGTCAGAGTAAGAGGGTTCTTTCTCCACAACATGATCACGACACAGAGGGGAAACTCTGCAATGAGACTAGTCTGCTATCAGAGGGAGTCCTGGACAGTGAGAAGGACATGTATCCACCTGCAGAGCTGGAAATCCCTGTTGGATTAGACTCCTCAGAGGAGTCACAAGGCAGCAGAGAGGATGGTGATGAAGAGGAGGAAGAAGAGGAAACTGCAGTGGAGAACAGAAATGAGATAGAGGAGGAAGAGGAGACAGGAACTGAGAACGATGAGTCTGACGAGGAGGAGGAGGATTGTGACATGGATGAAAATGATGATGAGTGGGAAATGGATGAGGAGGGAGACACTGAGTCAGAGTCTGAAGTCAATGTAGTCAAAAAGGTTAGGAAGAGAGTGAGAGATGACGACAACCCTGACCAACCCGTAAGAAAAAATGTCATCAGACTGAAAAGGCCGGAGACGCTCTGTACAAACTGTGGGATTCTCTACACAACTATAAAGCACACATGCCTTCCCAACGAGAAGTTCCGCTGCTCTAGTTGTGGATGTGTATTTAAAAGTGAAATGAATCTCTGCATCCACAGAAAAAACTGTAAGCGTTCCATTCATCCATGCATCTTCTGCTTGAAGCCTTTCAAAACACGGGAGGAAAAACAAAACCACGAGACCAGCCACTCAGAAGTACAGCCCTATCAGTGTACGCAATGCCCACAGACATTTTCTGACCGGCTGACAAGAAATCGTCATCTTAGAGAGCACCCGAAGAGGGTGAGGTGTGAAACCTGCCACAAGGAGTTCCGTGCACACCATAGGCTGGCGAGACATGAGCTGTCTCACAATAAGGACAAGCCCTTCAAGTGCCAGGTGAGGATTTATTTAACAGCCAGATGGGAGGTTTTGAAACCAAACATGTGTAATTGCAAATGAAACCTGAGGGGGAAATTCAATGAGGGATGGTCTCCTTCAGAGACGATGTTGCAGAAAGGTGTCGACAGGAAACAGTTTTCTACTTGCACAGTCAGAACTCTCTCACACACATGAGCAAATCATTAGTACAGCTCTGTAGTACTGCTTGAGTTGCTAACACTTGGCAGTGTTCAAATACAGTGACAGGGTAAATACAGGAACAGCTCAAATCCACAAGATGGTGTGGTAGGAACCAGAAGCCATAGGAGTACATTTAGAATAAAAAAGTAGTATTGTTTTTCCAAGTGAAGGATTGACCAGGTCCTCGTCCTCCCTGCAGGTGTGTGATCGTGTGTTCGCTCAGGCCTCCCAGCTGAAGTCTCACACGCGCGTCCACACCGGGGAACAGCCCTTCCAGTGTTGGCTCTGCCCAAAGACCTTCAACCATAACGTCAGTCTGAAGAACCACATCAGTCGCTACCACCAGGAGGAGAGTCGTGATGATCCCAGGGCTGCCCTGAAGGAACGGAGGGAGAGCAACAAGTACCACAGCCTGGACAATCAACTAGAGGACAGGACTGAACAGGAGAAGGATGGAGGACTGGACATGAAGGTGAGCAGGTCTCTAAACCCCAAAGAACAGGGAGGCAGTGATGGGGAGGGAGGGGAGACAGGTGAAGGACACAAACAGAAGAGGACACGGCAGAAACGTCTGCCCACTCGTCATGAAGAGCTTGAAGAGGATTCAGAGGAGATGGAGAATGACGACTCTGACTCTGATTTTGATCCAGATGAGGAGTGTTCCTAGTAAATGAACTAGGAAAGGACGGGGTAGACGGAAACTAAGGTAGATGCCCAGTCGATGTGCAGACAGGTTTGTTTGCTTGTAAAAAAGCAACAACAAAGTTATGTGATGAACATTTGGATATCTATTTGGACAATAGACATGACGGTTTATCATTAATTAGTTTAAGGTTTTATTTGTGTAGCTTATCACTGCATTCCAGGCAATGGTATTGAAAACACATTTAAGGAGTTATGACCATGGGGCAGCGGATGCAGTCTTGGCTGGTTTATATTGTACACATGCATACTGTCATGTGTCCTGGTGTAACACAACATGTGTGACCCATCATATCTGTGACCTTAGATAGCACCGTTGTCACGGTGCAGCTGAAAGTCGACTAAAACAACAATAAAGTAAGAAAATGAAGGCAAAAGCTGTACGAAACGTTTATTAAATTTTTTATGCTGTTTTTTCACAACCTAAATCTCATTTGCTTTGACACATTATTTTAAATGCAGTGTAAAGTTAGCCAGGGGTTGCACATAATGACGGTGGAAACAGGTGCTTGTAGCCAACAGGCAAACTCGATTAAAAGCACAAGCTTTTGAACCTGTAAATTGTTAGGAAAAGCTAGGATTTATTTCACATCGTTAGTGAAATTCTTTCAAATTATTCAAAGAAGTTATGTTTTGTGTCCTTGTACTGTAATTGAAAAATCAATAAAAAACATTTGTAAAAAAAAAAAAAAAAAAAAAAAAAAAAGGCTAAAAGAAAAGCATGTGTATCACTTTAGCAAATGTTGACATTGTTAGGCAGGCCACCAGTTTCACCTTCCCGAACAGTAGATGGCGGTAATGAACGTCTTAATGTTGTTTGCAATCTGCCATTAAGATAATAAGGGCCATGTTCGCTTACACAGCAACAGAAAATGGCAGCAAGAGACCACCAGGACGACAAACTGCCAATTCCATCCTTGTCAACTACAGCATACACTACAAAAACTGTTAAGAAGCGACGGAAGACTTTGGAGAGTCAGGCTGAGCTAAAAAAAGACAGAGATAAAGCAAGGAATAAAACGAGAGTCAACATCGGGGCAGCATTCCCGCGGTGGAGAGAACTGAAGGAATTGAAAGGAATGAAGTTTGACTCCGAATTAGCATTTTTTCTTCTGGACAGGTACATGAAGCGAATATAGATTTACAGATTATTACATCAATACTCGGATTATTTATGATTTAGACTCGCCATTTATGTACATTATTATTTAATCCCGTGATGGAATGTAAGTCTGTCCAGTCATGTCAGAACAGGTAAATAGGATTTCACATTAGCCTATTATACAGATTGTTCAACTTCATAGTATGCATTAGACTAGCTTTATAAAAATAGCAATCAGGAATCCTATTGTAACCGTCTGAGTAGGTTGAGACTGGGGCACTGTCAAAGACAACAGTGTGGAAGGGGCGGGGCTGGTGGTGTTGGTTGGTAGACATGATGTAGGTGGAAAGTGTTTGCGGAACAATGCTGCCAACTCTAGACAAATAAGCAACCGCAGCTTCAAAAACAATTAAGCCCAAACTTTGTATAACCTATAACGGCTTCTGTGTAAAATTCAACACCCCCGACATGTATGACTCCACTTGAGGTAAAATAACACTTTTGAAAGTACATGTAAGCTTACATATCTACACGGTTGTGGGAATTTGTCAAGGTTTCTTCAGCTATCTGGTTATACTAGCTCGTCAGTCCCACTTAGGTGCAGTAGATTAGAATTTGACATTGAAATAAAGGCTCTTAACCTAGCACTATCATGTCGTGTTTTCTTGTAATACGCATATAAACTACCGCATCCTGTTGATGTGCAGAATGGCAAGAGTGTATCTTGGCCCAGTTTCCAAAGTTAACTTTAGTTGTTTTGGTGCAGGTACTCTGCCTCCCGTCAGAGTAAGAGGGTTCTTTCTCCACAACATGATCACGACACAGAGGGGAAACTCTGCAATGAGACTAGTCTGCTAACAGAGGGAGTCCTGGACAGTGAGAAGGACATGTATCCACCTGCAGAGCTGGAAATCCCTGTTGGATTAGACTCCTCAGAGGAGTCACAAGGCAGCAGAGAGGATTGTGATGAAGAGGAGGAAGAAGAGGAAACTGCAGTGGAGAACAGAAATGAGATAGAGAAGGAAGAGGAGACAGGAACTGAGAACGATGAGTCTGACGAGGAGGAGGAGGATTGTGACATGGATGAAAATGATGATGAGTGGGAAATGGATGAGGAGGGAGACACTGAGTCAGAGTCTGAAGTCAATGTAGTCAAAAAGGTTAGGAAGAGAGTGAGAGATGATGACAACCCTGACCAACCCTTAAGGAAAAGGTACAACAGACAGAGAAGGCCAGAGACGCTCTGTACAAACTGTGGGATTCTCTACACAACTATGAAGCACACATGCCTTCCCAACAAGAAGTTCCGCTGCTCTAGTTGTGGGTGTGTATTTGAAAATGAAATGAATCTCGGCATCCACAGAAAAAACTGTAGCCGTTCCATTCATCCATGCACCTTCTGCTTTAAGCCTTTCAAAACACGACAGGAAAAACATAACCACGAGACCAGCCACTCAGAAGTACAGCCCTATCAGTGTACAGAATGCCCACAGACATTTTCTGACCGGCTGACAAGAAATCGTCATCTTAGAGAGCACCAGAAGAGGGTTAGGTGTGAAACCTGCCACAAGGAGTTCCGTGCACACTATATGCTGGCGAGACATGAGCTGTCTCACAGCAAGGACAAGCCCTTCAAGTGCCAGGTGAGGATTTATTTAATAGCCAGATGGGAGGTTTTGAAACCTAAACATGTGTAATTACAAATGAAACCTGAGGGGGAAATTGGGAAAGATGCTTTGGTAGGAACTGGAAACTTCAAATAGTCCATTTAACCCCCCAGTCGTCACCAAATCTGTAGCCTGGTAGATCTTAGTGTGTCAGAGAGCTCCGTTCCTCTCAGAGGGAGAGAGAAGAACATGGGATCAGAGGCTGTGAAGAAGCGGAGGGTCAGTGTTAGTAGGGGTGGATCCCTACCTGTTAAGTGACAGCTAGTGCAGCAGTTCGGCCATAGGAGTACATTTAGAATAAAAAAGTAGTATTGTTTTTCCAAGTGAAGGATTGACCAGGACCTCGTCCTCCCTGCAGGTGTGTGATCGTGTGTTCGCTCAGGCCTCCCAGCTGAAGTCTCACACGCGCGTCCACACCGGGGAACAGCCCTTCCAGTGTTGGCTCTGCCCAAAGACCTTCAACCATAACGTCAGTCTGAAGAACCACATCAGTCGCTACCACCAGGAGGAGAGTCGTGATGATCCCAGGGCTGCCCTGAAGGAACGGAGGGAGAGCAACAAGTACCACAGCCTGGACAATCAACTAGAGGACAGGACTGAACAGGAGAAGGATGGAGGACTGGACATGAAGGTGAGCAGGTCTCTAAACCCCAAAGAACAGGGAGGCAGTGATGGGGAGGGAGGGGAGACAGGTGAAGGACACAAACAGAAGAGGACACGGCAGAAACGTCTGCCCACTCGTCATGAAGAGCTTGAAGAGGATTCAGAGGAGATGGAGAATGACGACTCTGACTCTGATTTTGATCCAGATGAGGAGTGTTCCTAGTAAATGAACTAGGAAAGGAAGGGGTAGACGGAAACTAAGGTAGATGCCCAGTCGATGTGCAGACAGGTTTGTTGGACGCAATAATGCATGTGAACAGTATTCATTCACATATGCCATTACAATGTGATTAATGTGATGTTGTTTAACAAGCTAAACTTATGTTTACTTATGCTAGATAATCATCAGCTAAGGTAAATCCCCCTGTCAACATGCAGACTGCTCTGTTTGCCTGTAGAAAACACTAACAGCTATGTGATTAACATTTTTAACCGTATTTGTACAATAGACATGACTGTTTATCATTCATTACATTGAGGTTCAATTTGTGTTGCTTATCACTGCATTCCAGGAAATAGTTTTGAGAACATGTTTTGATTAAATGTGACCAAGGGGCAGCGGATGCAGTAAAGACCAGGCTGTTCAATAATACGCATGCGTACTGTCATGTGTTCCGGTTTTGGAAGTTGGCCCACTGGAGGAAAGGTGACGAGTGGTGCAGTCAGTCAGTCACTCAACAACATCGGACAGGCACCAAGCGAGGATCCATACATCTGCGGGTGTCAAGCTACAACTACAGTGCATGGTCGACTGAGCATATACGATCTGTACTTTATAACGCTACGGTCAGTTCACTTATTTTTATCAGCCACTTGTTTAGCTAGCGTCTCATGTTGGTTGGCAATAGTACGTTACTAGCGGGCATTGAAACTAGCTCAAACTGCCTATTCGAAGAAAATCGAAAATGCGATAAGTGCTCTTTTACACTGCACAGTTTGTCTAAGGACGCAGGTTTGGTTTTTAAACTTTTATTTTGTTTTTGTCGATGACTGAGAGATAATCCGGTCCTGCCCTGCAACACTGGCCTGTTTTGTAAGTATTAGCTGGGTTCTCGAGTGGAATTTGATCTTTGGGAGCAGATTCGTGTGCGGCAATAGTCAAGATAAACTTGCTCACTGACAAAGAAACGGCTATTCACTTTTAGAGAAGACAAGCAAAATGTAATAAAACTTGTACTATTAAGTAGCTAACTTTGGTAATTGTTTTAGCTTTCCCTCTTTGTAGCTTCTATTTAACATTTATTTTGGTTGGTAAAGTGCTTTGATGGTGAAAAGAGTGAGGTTTAAATACGTAAATATGGCAATGTACTTAATTGTAAAGGTAGGTCTTATAAACTTTAGTCCATCAAAGATGATGAAGATCTGGGGAAATCTTTTGCTCGTTTGTAGAAATGGCTAACCAAGTCTCCGGGTCCCCTGCTGAGCGGACGTTTCAGTATCAGAGCGGTCTACCTTCTTTACCTGTCCCGACCCTGGAAGACAGCCTCGCTAAGTACCTGGATGCAGGTAAGTGAAGTGTGGTTGTCATGTCTAAGTAGTTGAAGTTCATCACTACAATGCACCAAACGCGGTCTCTTATTTACTATTCTTTAGTTCGTCCGTTTGCGTCTCCAGAGGAGTACCAGATCACAGCAGGCATCGTGGGGAGGTTTGGGGAGGGGATTGGAAAGGATCTGCACCAGAAGCTGCTGCTGAGAGCCAAGATGAAGAGAAACTGGGTACTCATTCATGAGGTTTTACATGCCTTGCTCAAAAATATCTATCCAAAGTCAGACTCGTTCATCCAAAATATTGAGTATATCTTACGGAATCAAACATCAGTTGACTTGTGCAATCAAGAACAACAAAATTGTACAAACACAAATTGTTGTGTTTGTACATTTTTCTTACTCTAGGCTACTTGAAATACATCCATAGACAGTGTTTCTGCTCCCCCAGTTGGAGGAGTGGTGGCTGGACTCTGCGTATCTGGAGCTGAGAATGCCCTCCCAGCTGAACGTTAACTTCGGAGGCCCGGCGCCGTACCTGGAGCACTGCTGGCCCCCCGCAGAGGGTGCCCAGCTGCACAGGACCAGCATCACCTTATGGCACACGCTGCAATACTGGAACTTGATCCGGACGTAAGAAACACACACACACAGACAGACAAGGCTGTTCCCTCTGCTGTCAGGGAAAGGGAGAACGTTCCGGATTGTCTCTGGCTTCTTGTTATCCCAGTGTCTGTTGGGCTGTTGGCGAGTGACCCCAGCTCTGATGGCTCTGTGCCTCCTGGGACTTCCTGGTGTATTGCGTCACTTCCTGGTGTATTGCGTCACTTCCTGGTGTATTGCATCACTGTGGGGCGCCAGGTCAGACCCAGTGTGCTCTTGTTTGTCTTCCTCAGGGAGAGGCTGCCGACCCAGAAAGCTGGGAGTGTTCCTTATGATATGGACCAATTCAGAATGCTGTTCTGTACCTGCAAAGTTCCCGGTGTAGTCAAAGACACCATCTTAAACTACTTTAAGACCGGTAGGAAATCCTCAAACACACTCGTTGTTTTACGGAATTGCCTGGTTGGAAAAGTGTCTCATCCATCCTGCCTCCTGCCTCCAGAGAGTGAAGGGCCGTGTCCCTCCCACGTGGTGGTGATGTGTCGAGGACGTATCTTCACCTTCGACGCTCTGTATGAGGGACACATCCTTACCCCCCCTGAAATGCTCCGGTACCTCCCCACCCCACAGGCTGCACTGAAGCCCATGTACACGACGATTACAATCCTGTACTGTCCAATGTCTAACTTTGTTCTCTGTGTGTGTGTGTGTGTGTGTGTAGCCAGCTCAGCCATGTGAAGCAGAGTTGTGAGGGAGAGGCAGAAGGAGATGGAGTGTCCGCTCTAACCTCAGAGGAGAGGACGAGCTGGGCCAGGGTAAGGACAGTTCATCCACAGCAGGGAGATCCCCACATCCTCACTTACGCCACGCTAAGAGCTGCTCCTTTTCCCCCCTGGCCAGACCCGGGAGTATCTGATTGGTTTAGACCCAGTCAATAAGACCATCCTGGAGACCATCCAGAGCAGCCTGTTTGTGATCTCTCTGGATGATTCCAAACCCTACCCTACTGCGGAAAACTATACCCCGGTACTGGCCAATCACATGCACACACACACGTACACACACAGAGACCGATACACACACAAACTATGTGCCTGTGTGAGAATTTGGGTGTGGTATATTTTGATACTGTAACCTTTGATCCTACAGCTGACCCTGCAGACCCTAACTGGTGACCCTACTAGTCGCTGGGGAGACAAGTCCTACAACTTGCTCTGCTTTGCTGACGGAACCTTCGGATCCCATTGTGACGTGAGTGTGTGTGTGGGCGGGGGGGGGGGGGGGGGGGGGGGGGGGGGGGGGTGGCGGGGGGTGTGTGGGCGGGGGTGTGTGTGTGGGCGGGGGGTGTGTGTGTGGGAACTGCATAAGTTGCCAGTTGAAGATGAATTAAACGCAAACAAATAACTCAATGCAGCTGTGGTAACCCTGGTAATGGTAACCCTGGTAATGGTCCATGTGTTTGGGTTTCAGCATGCTCCGTTTGACGCCATGGTGCTGGTGACTCACTGTTACCACCTGGATCAGCAGATCAAAGCTACAGACGGCAGGTGGAAGGTGAGCAGCCATGCTGACTCTGTAGATGTGTTCCTCTGGTGCTGGGTGGAGGGTTAGGGTCACACAGGGCACAGGCGAGGCTGGTCCTGGGTGGAGGGTTAGGGTCACACAGGGCACAGGTGAGGCTGGTCCTGGGTGGAGGGTTAGGGTCACACAGGGCACAGGTGAGGCTGGTCCTGGGTGGAGGGTTAGGGTCACACAGGGCACAGGTGAGGCTGGTCCTGGGTGGAGTGCTCACTGTAAGTGCTGTGGCTGTTTCCAGGGCACAGCGCAGGTGAGGCCCATGGCCCTTCCAGAGGAGCTGGTGTTCACCGTGGACGACAGGGTCAGGAGGGACATCAAGCACGCCAAACAGCAATACCTGGAAACTGTGAGACATGAACACGCCCCCTCATTCTATCCAAACATCCACCACATGTTTCTCACACACACACACACACACACACACACTCTCCACCCTCCAGCCTGTGTGTTTCTGCTTTCTCAGGCAGCCCAGCTGCAGGTGGTGTGTTGTGCCTTCACGTCGTTTGGAAAAGCAGCCATCAAACAGAGGAAGGTCCACCCAGACACCTTTGTGCAGCTGGCCCTGCAGTTAGCTTACTACAAGCTGCATGGCAGGTACAGCTGACTACCCACCCAACCTTCCCATGGTCAACATCTGATGACCTGGATCATCCATCTGCACTACCTAAGATTTCCAATGCACCTGTAGGGCTTGAATCCTGAACTTGAACTTACGCCTCCTGTCCTCTCTTTCTTCTCTCCTCTCCTCTCTCTCCTTCCTCTCCTCTCTCTCTTTCCTCTCTTCTCTCTCCTTCCTCTCCTCTCTCTCTTTCCTCTCTTCTCTCTCCTTCCTCTCCTCTCTCTCCTTCCTCTCCTTTCCTCTCTCTCCTTCCTCTCCTCTCTCTCCCTCCTCTCCTCTCCTCTCTCCAGACCAGGAAGTTGTTATGAAACAGCCACGACTCGTAGGTTCTACCATGGAAGAACAGAGACCATGCGTCCCTGTACCCTGGAGGCACAGCAGTGGTGTCGGGCCATGCTGAACCCTGCTGTGACTGTGAGTGTGTGTGTGGAAGGCAGGGGGCGACAAAGAGCATGCTAGTTAGTGGCTCAGTCTAGCAGGTGTCAGAGAGGCTGGATCCTGGTTGTGTCAGATGCCTCAGTACACGTTCTCCTCGCTCCTCTCTAGGATAGTGCCAGAAGGAGAGCGCTGGAGCTGGCCTTCAACAAGCACAACAGCCTGATGGCTGACGCCCAGAATGGAAAAGGTCTGTCTTCATATTCTCAGAAATGGCCACATTTAGCCTATCATATGTTTTTTAGTGAGACTAAGTAAGCCTTGTGTGTTTTGGTGTGTCTGTGTGCTGGAAGGGTTTGACAGGCATCTCCTGGGTCTGTATCTGATCGCCAGGGAAGAGGGTCTCCCCACTCCTGACCTCTTCACAGATCCCCTCTATGCAAAGAGGTAGGAGGCGCAACTGCACACCTGAGTTTGTGTTCCAGTTTGTGCATTTCCCATCATGCCTCTGTCTCGTCTCCATCTCTACAGTGGTGGGGGAGGAAACTTTGTGCTGTCCACCAGCCTGGTGGGCTACACCACGGTCATGGGGGCTGTCGCTCCCATGGTGCACCAGGGCTACGGCTTCTTCTACCAGATACGAGACGACAGGTGAGACGACATGCAGGCGTGTCATCAAAATGAGACTTTCTGCTCGTAGTTCCTAACAGTGATGTGTGATGTCTGCTTCCTGTTCTCTTAGGATTCTGGCGTCCTGTACGGCGTGGAAGTCCTTCCCAGAGACGGATGCTGAGACAATGTTCCACACTGTGTGTGTCTCCATGCATGAGATCCTGCAGCTGGTCACCACCGCCCAGCTGTGAGTGTCACCCCCCTCGTCACCACCGCTAACCCACACAGTGTCAACACAAGCCAACTACGTCCCCAGAGACATACATTCAAACATACAAACATTCAGACATGTCCACATGGTGACAAACATGTCCTTAGCTGACCGCTAGTTTTAGTTTGACTATTACATTTGATTGTACACTGCACACAGAGGCAAAGATTATATAGAGCTGGCAAATATTTTTCTACACCATTTTTTCCACTTAATTACCACAATGATTAGTCACAACTAGTAAGTGATTTTTGGTAAGGTTCTCCAGTTTTTTTTAGATGACATCCTGTCAAAATGTATGATGTATGTAAAAGATGTAGCTGTTGAAATGTGTTGTATTTATGTATCGTTAAAAACAATGTAGCTACCAGTGTGTGTGTGTAGCCTGCTGCTGGCGGGTTAGATGAGGACAGCAGCTCTTGGGTTAGGGACTGAGGGGGTTAGGGACTGAGGGGGTTAGGGACTGAGGGGGTTAGGGTTAGTAGCACTTTAGTAGCTTCCTGATGAGGCCTTCGATTAAGTTTTATTAAATGAGACTTTGTGATAGAAGGAATAATGCCGCTGGGTATAAACGATTTGTGTCTACGGTAGATCAAAGAAAAGTCTTGACCATAATCGAACTGGTAATTGATTGTATCTCTTCTTGAGCCTTGTATGGACATTATCCAGTCTATTTTGATCAAATTTAATCACAACTGTAAAATACAATACAGTATAGTACTGTTTTATAGTACTGATTTGGTATTCTGATCTGAGGAAACTCCTCTGGTAGACAGGCTTTTGAAAGGGCTTCCTTGACTTTAACTGTCTAATTCCCTCAACCAGGCTGATATGACATGTTTAGCATGATTTGAATGGAATTTGATGAATAGAATCTGCACTCACATCAGTCAAATGGAAATAAAGAGCCATTTGGATTGTGTTTGAAATCCCTGTACTCACTGTGCTGTAGGGCTCCTCTTGACTGGGAGTGACTGATGAATGTTTAGGGTTAGGGTCACAACATGATGAATATTTAGGTGCCGTGAATCTGAGGCGTGATTAAAGACATGAAACATGACACACTGTCTGGACATTTTCTATTTTCCACTTTTTTCTTTGTTACATGAAGGAACAGGACGAGCCAGCGGTGCATGACTGAATAGAAAATCTTTAATGTGTTCACACACTAACTACTGTGTATTTAAGGTTAGTTGTTTCAGTGCAAATGTAGAAGCAGAACTTGAATCTTTGTCCTAAGTGCTTGAAAGGCTCCCAGACACATGGTAGAACATGCAGGTAGGAAGACAGGCCTTCTGGTCCCCTGACGTCAGACACAACAGGGTCTTCCAGCAGCATGAATAGCCACAAAACATTCAAATCAATTAACAAAAATGACATATCCTTTGATAACTTGCATCACAAACTTGCATACTAAATATATGAATCAAAATAATAATGGCCACAGTAAAGGCCTGGTTGCTGAGCGTGTACAGTAAAGGTTATAGGCATGACTTTGCTCCAGTGTGTCATTAACTGTTAAACAGCATGTATGTGCGTATTTGTCTATCAATCAGACATGGATTAATGTGGCATATCAGGTACTTTGGTGATAGAAATACTAAGTTGTGTCCAACATGGTCACCCACCCACAGATGACCACAGCTAGGTGGCGCCGCTACGCCACGTTGGCAGTGACCCCGTGGTTGGCCTGGCCCTCTGCATCTCTCCCATGGCCCAGCTGTGTGGTGACCAGCGTGTGGTAAGGTCCCTTCCTGGCCAGCAGCTGCTGGTGTGTCCCCTGCTCCACCACCAGCCCTCCCTGGAACACAGCGATGCGGTCGGCGTTCTGGATGGTGGACAGGCGATGAGCCACCACGATGCAAGTCCTGCCCTGCCTCGCCTGGTCCAGAGCTTCCTGCACCACCTGGGGGGGGGGGGGGGGGGGGGGGGGCATGAGGGGTTGGGGAGACAGCCGGGGTAGGTAGATCTGCTAGCAACCATTCCAGATTGTTTTTTCCTACTAAGTCCTTTGACAAGGTTTACTACAAAAGGATAATAGATCCCAACGATCCCCAAGCGCACGCTTGACCAACCCACACACACTCACCCTCTCGCTCTCAGTGTCCAGGGCGGACGTGGCCTCGTCCAGCAGCAGCAGTCGGGGGTTGCGGAGGAGAGCTCTGGCGATGGCGACACGCTGCTTCTGCCCTCCTGACAGCTGGGTGCCCTTGTCCCCTGCCTGCGTGTCATACTTCTGCTCAGGGAGAGAGGGAGGGATAGTGTATTAAATATCAGGTGTGTGCACTATCGATGGCACAGCATAAGAGAGAAGTGGACAGCTCTATCTAGGCACTGGCCTAACCCTAACCCTTGACATTAAGCTTGAGATAAAGCTCAGCCTGCAGATGAAGTGATACCAGAACCTGCTGTACCTGAGGCAGGGTCTCTATGAAGCTGTGGATGTTGGCTTCCTTGGCAGCACTCTGGATCTCCTCCAGGGTCACCTTGCGACTATTGTCCCCATAGGCGATGTTCTCCGCCAGGCTGCAGTCAAACAGCACCGGCTCCTGAGACACGATGCCTATCTGGGCTCGCAGCCACTGGATGTTCAGCTTCTGTACGTCAACCTTATCCAGCATCTGGGAGGAGGAGGAGGAGGACAAGGAGGAGGAGGAGAGGACAGTGATGCACAAGGGTGCAGATGACATCATTTCTTTACTAGATGCTAGAAACATGCATCCACAACAACCATCCTTGATATGACTGGACTATCTGTGGGTGTAAATTCATCTTATCATGAGGCCTTGAGATGAACTGATATCACCTACTCACCTCTCACACACACACCCACTAAAAGTAGAGACTAGATTATGCCACCATAGAAACAAGCAGGGTCAACATCCTGGCCAGTTGATGAGTAACTACTAGGGAACTGTCTCTGTCCCTAACGGTCTCTAAAGCAGAAGTCTCTTCTTTTTGGTGGAAACATCCCAAGGGCTCTGCTTTCCTTTTTATAATTCCTCTAAATCATGTAACACAGTACATTCCCCTTATAAATATCTCTACATTACACAGAGCTGAAGCATGCATAATATAACACAGACATAGTTAGAAGGAGTGAATGTGTGTGTGTGTACTCACCACTGTCCCCTGCAGGGGGTCGTAGAACCTCTCCAGCAGCTGGATGGTGGTGCTCTTCCCACAGCCGCTGCTGCCCACCAGCGCCAGGGTCTGCCCCTTGCTCACCTTCAGGTCCAGGCCCTGCAGGATGGGCACCTCCGGACGGGACGGGTAGTTAAACTGAACACCCTGGAAACGCACGTTACCTTCAAATGTCTCCTGGGGGGGGGGGGGGGGGGGGGGGGGGGGGGGGGCAGAGATAGAGGGACAGAGAGAGAGGGACAGAGAAAGGGACAGAGAGAGAGAAAGAGAGAGCGTGGGAGAGAGATGCATGGAAACATTTAGTGATATAAGAAAAGGAGCTTGCTCTCCTAGGAGAAAGAGACAGGGCAGACCTTGCTGCTAGCAGAAGGAGACAGGGCAGACCTTGCTGCTAGCAGAAGGAGACAGGGCAGACCTTGCTGCTAGGAGAAGGAGACAGGGCAGACCTTGCTACTAGGAGAAGGAGACAGGGCAGACCTTGCTGCTAGGAGAAGGAGACAGGGCAGACCTTGCTACTAGGAGAAGGAGACAGGGCAGACCTTGCTCTCCTAGGAGAAGGAGACAGGGCAGACCTTGCTACTAGGAGAAGGAGACAGGGCGAACCTTGCTGCTAGCAGAAGGAGACAGGGCAGACCTTGCTCTCCTAGGAGAAGGAGACAGGGCAGACCTTGCTCTCCTAGGAGAAGGAGACAGGGCAGACCTTGCTACTAGGAGAAGGAGACAGGGCAGACCTTGCTACTAGGAGAAGGAGACAGGGCAGACCTTGCTGCTAGGAGAAGGAGACAGGGCAGACCTTGCTACTAGGAGAAGGAGACAGGGCAGACCTTGCTGCTAGCAGAAGGAGACAGGGCAGACCTTGCTCTCCTAGGAGAAGGAGACAGGGCAGACCTTGCTGCTAGGAGAAGGAGACAGGACAGACCTTGCTGCTAGCAGAAGGAGACAGGGCAGACCTTGCTGCTAGGAGAAGGAGACAGGGCAGACTTTGCTGCTAGGAGAAGGAGACAGGACAGACCTTGCTCTCCTAGGAGAAGGAGACAGGGCAGACCTTGCTGCTAGGAGAAAGAGACAGGGCAGACCTTGCTGCTAGGAGAAGGAGACAGGGCAGACCTTGCTGCTAGGAGAAGGAGACAGGACAGACCTTGCTGCTAGGAGAAGGAGACAGGACAGACCTTGCTGCTAGGAGAAGGAGACAGGACAGACCTTGCTGCTAGGAGAAGGAGACAGGGCAGACCTTGCTGCTAGGAGAAGGAGACAGGGCAGACCTTGCTGCTAGGAGAAGGAGACAGGGCAGACCTTGCTCTCCTAGGAGAAGGAGACAGGACAGACCTTGCTGCTAGGAGAAGGAGACAGGACAGACCTTGCTGCTAGGAGAAGGAGACAGGGCAGACCTTGCTGCTAGGAGAAGGAGACAGGGCAGACCTTGCTGCTAGGAGAAGGAGACAGGACAGACCTTGCTGCTAGGAAAAGGAGACAGGACAGACCTTGCTGCTAGGAGAAGGAGACAGGACAGACCTTGCTGCTAGGAGAAGGAGACAGGACAGACCTTGCTGCTAGGAGAAGGAGACAGGGCAGACCTTGCTGCTAGGAGAAGGAGACAGGGCAGACCTTGCTGCTAGGAGAAGGAGACAGGACAGACCTTGCTGCTAGGAGAAGGAGACAGGACAGACCTTGCTGCTAGGAGAAGGAGACAGGACAGACCTTGCTGCTAGGAGAAGGAGACAGGACAGACCTTGCTGCTAGGAGAAGGAGACAGGACATACCTTGCTGCTAGCAGAAGGAGACAGGGCAGACCTTGCTGCTAGCAGAAGGAGACAGGACAGACCTTGCTCTCCTAGGAGAAGGAGACAGGACAGACCTTGCTGCTAGGAGAAGGAGACAGGACAGACCTTGCTGCTAGGAGAAGGAGACAGGGCAGACCTTGCTGCTAGGAGAAGGAGACAGGGCAGACCTTGCTGCTAGGAGAAGGAGACAGGACAGACCTTGCTGCTAGGAGAAGGAGACAGGACTACCTTGCTGCTAGGAGAAGGAGACAGGACAGACCTTGCTGCTAGGAGAAGGAGACAGGACAGACCTTGCTGCTAGGAGAAGGAGACAGGACAGACCTTGCTGCTAGCAGAAGGAGACAGGGCAGACCTTGCTGCTAGCAGAAGGAGACAGGACAGACCTTGCTCTCCTAGGAGAAGGAGACAGGACAGACCTTGCTGCTAGGAGAAGGAGACAGGACAGACCTTGCTGCTAGGAGAAGGAGACAGGACAGACCTTGCTGCTAGGAGAAGGAGACAGGACAGACCTTGCTGCTAGGAGAAGGAGACAGGACAGACCTTGCTGCTAGCAGAAGGAGACAGGGCAGACCTTGCTGCTAGGAGAAGGAGACAGGGCAGACCTTGCTGCTAGGAGAAGGAGACAGGGCAGACCTTGCTGCTAGGAGAAGGAGACGGGACAGACCTTGCTGCTAGGAGAAGGAGACAGGACAGACCTTGCTGCTAGGAGAAGGACACAGGGCAGACCTTGCTGCTAGGAGAAGGAGACAGGGCAGACCTTGCTGCTAGGAGAAGGAGACAGGACAGACCTTGCTGCTAGGAGAAGGAGACAGGACAGACCTTGCTGCTAGGAGAAGGAGACAGGACAGACCTTGCTGCTAGGAGAAGGAGACAGGACAGACCTTGCTGCTAGGAGAAGGAGACAGGGCAGACCTTGCTGCTAGGAGAAGGAGACAGGACAGACCTTGCTGCTAGGAGAAGGAGACAGGACAGACCTTGCTGCTAGGAGAAGGAGACAGGACAGACCTTGCTGCTAGGAGAAGGAGACAGGACAGACCTTGCTGCTAGGAGAAGGAGACAGGACAGACCTTGCTGCTAGGAGAAGGAGACAGGGCAGACCTTGCTGCTAGGAGAAGGAGACAGGGCAGACCTTGCTGCTAGGAGAAGGAGACAGGGCAGACCTTGCTGCTAGGAGAAGGAGACAGGGCAGACCTTGCTGCTAGGAGAAGGAGACGGGACAGACCTTGCTGCTAGGAGAAGGAGACAGGACAGACCTTGCTGCTAGGAGAAGGAGACAGGGCAGACCTTGCTCTCCTAGGACAAGGAGACAGGACAGACCTTGCTGCTAGGAGAAGGAGACAGGACAGACCAGGACAGTTAGAATGTCAATCTACCGGTGTGTCTCCGTCTTCGGAGGTGTTGTCGATGGCAGGCTTCCTGTTCACCAGCATCATGAGGTGAGAGGCAGAGACCTTGGCCTTGGCGTAGTTAGGAGTGAAGGAGTTAGCCTCTCCCACAGCCATGGCCCCATAGAGCACAGCTGAAACCACCCTGAGAGAGAGAGAGAGAGAGAGAGAGAGAGAGAGAGAGAGAGAGAGAGAGAGAGAGAGAGAGAGAGAGAGAGAGAGAATACAAAAACAATTATTATTTACTATTTCTATGGCATCCAAAACAACCACTGCTTGAATAAACATAAATCCTAAACTGGGTCCAGCAGGGCCAGATACTCGCAACCATATTTCAATGGATTCTATATAACAATTACCGACATTATATTGACTTTAGTAGACAGAATCTTCTTTATAGTTATACAGCATCATAAACTTGGCATGTGTGGCTTTCAGACTTTAATCCCACTGCATGACAAGCAGAATTCAAATGGAGGTCACTTTTGCATTTCAATATAATAATTGGGAATAATCCCATAGACATAATGATTTAAGACAGCAAACTCCCTCTCTTTGTGTCTCTGTTTTGTAACATGGTGTCGTGTCACCCATCTCAGTGTTGCCATGGCGGTGTGACTTGTCAGGGGTAATACACCCCCACCAACAGCGTTTCTAATCCAGCATGTAATCATTAACTGCTCCTGAGGCAATATGACAAACCTTTGTCCTCCTCTCTCACATTCCTTTCCAGTCTGGTTTTGAATGTGTATGTTTTACTGTACAGTACTCACTGACACGTGCATACTCTCTCCCTCTCCCTCTCCCTCTCCCTCTCCTTGCTGTTGACCCCTGGTTGTCCTTCTTTCACCTTATCAAAGACACCTCTGGCCGATTCCTTCACGATGGAAGACAGACTGATGAGATACTGCCGTCAGCAGCTTTGTACCGAGCCTATGTAGTGGCAGCAGCAGACACACCTCAGGCCATGAACAGGAAGTCAGCCTATTCTGACCAATCAGGGATGGTTACTCACAGGAAGTCAGCCTATTCTGACCAATCAGGGATGGTTACTCACAGGAAGACCGATTCAAAGTCCATCCTGTTGACCTCGATGAGCCACGCTCCGAAGCGGAAGCATCCGGCGTAGGCAAAGTAGATCATGGCCTGGGAGAAGGAGAAGGTCAACCCATAAACATGAGCCTTCTTCTGGGAGTTTCTACAGAGAGAGAGAGACATGATGAAGACACAGAGAGAGAGAGAGAGACATGATGAAGACACAGAGAGAGAGTGACATGATGACGACACAGAGAGAGAGAGAGAGAGAGAGACACGATGACGACACAGAGAGTGACATGATGAAGACAGAGAGAGAGAGACACAATGACGACACAGAGAGAGAGAGAGAGACATGATGAAGACACAGAGAGAGAGTGACATGATGAAGACAGAGAGAGAGAGACATGATGAAGACACAGAGAGAGAGAGACACGATGACGACACAGAGAGAGAGAGACATGATGAAGACACAGAGAGAGAGAGACATGATGAAGACACAGAGAGAGAGACACGATGACGACACAGAGAGAGAGAGACATGATGAAGACACAGAGAGAGAGAGACATGATGAAGACACAGAGAGAGAGAGAGACACGATGAAGACACAGAGAGAGAGAGACATGATGAAGACACAGAGAGAGAGACATGATGACGACACAGTGACAATACTAGCAAAACATGAGGTGAATCTCAAGTAATTGAAGTGAGTAACATTTACAAACTAATCCGAGTTGTCCATACTTGTAAGGCACCACCAGGTTCTTCTGGTAAAGGGACTCAAACTTGCCCTCTCTGGTGAGAGACGCCACTGTCCGGATATTCTCTATCGCCTCGGTGGCAATCTGGGAACACAAACACACTTCAGAGTTACAATGGAGAGATAGAGAGAGAGAGAGGGAGAGAGACAGACAGACAGAGAGACAGAGATATTTTGAAAATGAGAAATTAGAGTCCTCTCTGACTCTGATGCTGTAGACTCTGACTCTGATGCTGTAGACACTGACTCTGATGCTGTAGACACTGACTCTGATGCTGTAGACTCTGACTCTGAGTCTGATGCTGTAGACACTGACCCTGATGCTGTACACTCTGACTCTGAGTCTGATGCTGTAGACACTGACTCTGATGCTGTAGACTCTGACTCTGACTCTGATGCTGTAGACTCTGACTCTCTAGGTGACAGTGAGCCCTACCTTCCCAGCCTGCTCCAGCTCCTTCTTGTCTTCGACAGCGTGGCCGGAGAGCAGCTGCATCTGGATGGCCCCGGCCACCGCCATCACAGGCACCACGCCCAGAATGAGCAGGGTCAGCTCCCAGCCATACACGAAGGAGATGATGATGCTGGTCCCCAGGTTAGCCACATTCTGAGCCAGCGTTGCCATGCGCACCCCTGTGGCCTGGGGAGGGGTGGGGGAAGGGGTCAGGAGAGACAGATGGAACAGAAAAGCATGACTGAGTGTGGTACAGTTGTGTGTGTGTGTGTTTGTGTGTGTGTGGTGGTGTGTGTGTGTGGTGGACTAACGTACTCCCTGCACTTGGGCTGCGTCTGTGGCCAGTCTGGTGGTGAGGGCCCCCACGCTGTTCTTGTGGTGGTCAAACCAGCCCATGTCCTACAGGGGGCAGCAGAGAGTCAGACATCTGCAGGGGTCACATGATCTGAGACTGAGGGTCACATGATCTGAGACAGAGGTCTTCAGACAGACTGTCAGTCCTGGAGTAGGTTCACCTGTCTCACACCTCTCTACCCTCCTGTCTCACCTGTCTCACCTCTCTACCATCCTGTCTCACCTGTCTCGCCTCTCTACCATACTGTCTCTCCTGTCTCACCTCTCTACCATCCTGTCTCACCTGTCTCACCTCTCTACCATCCTGTCTCACCAGTCTCACCTCTCTACCCTCCTGTCTCACCAGTCTCACCTCTCTGCCATCCTGTCTCACCAGTCTCACCTCTCTACCTTCTTGTCTCACCAGTCTCACCTCTCTACCCTCCTGTCTCACCAGTCTCACCTCTGCCATTCTGTTTCACCAGTCTCACCTCTCTACCTTCTTGTCTCACTAGTCTCACCTCTCTACCATCCTGTCTCACCTGTCTCACATCTCTACCCTCCTGTCTCACCAGTCTCACCTCTCTACCCTCCTGTCTCACCAGTCTCACCTGTCTCATCATGGCTTTAAAGGCTTGCAGTCTCAGCTTCATGGTCAGAATCTCACCGGCTTTCCCGAAGCAGTAACCCTAACAAAGCACAGAACACTGTTAGTGTGTGTGAGGGTGTGTGTGTGTTTGTGTGTGCAGAGGGTGAAATATATCAAGCACATCCCAGTATCAAGATCAGAGTGTGACCCAGGTCCTGTGCTGGTGCCTACCTGCAGGAACATGGAGATGAAGATGCCTACCTGCAGGAACATGGAGATGAAGATGCCTACCTGCAGGAACATGGAGATGAAGATGCCTACCTGCAGGAACATGGAGATGAAGATGCCTACCTGCAGGAACATGGAGATGAAGATGCCTACCTGCAGGAACATGGTGACGAAGGAAACAGCTCCGATGGCAGCAAACATGAGGGAAAAGAATGAAGAGCGCTCTCTCACGATGTCCTGGTTCGTCTCTGCAAACACCTGAAGGAGGACGACACACCAACACCTCAGTCTGACACACACACACCGGAGGAGACCGATCTGTCCCTGGCATCATGGTTGTCATGGTCACACCATGTTTGTGGGTATGGTGTCCTAATGTGGGAAGCTCGAGTGGACGTGGACTGGAGGAGGGGAAAGGATGGCTTCAACCTACAGCAATGATCTTAGAGAAGATGACAGCAAACAGGGGCTGCATGGCTCCGTTGATGGTTGCACAGATCACGCCCACCACAATGTAAGGCCACTCAGGAAGGTTGAGACGGAGCACTTGGAAGAACGACACAGGAGGGACCTTCTCATCCTGGGGAGAGGGAGGGAGGGAGGGATGGAGGGAGAGAGGAGAGAGAGAGAGAGAGAGAGAGAGAGAGAGAGAGAGAGAGAGAGGGAGGGAGGGATGGATGAAGGGAGAGAGGGATGGAGGGAGGGAGGGTGGGAGGGAGAGAGGGATGGAGGGAGAGAAGGAGGGAGGGAGGGAGGGAGGGTGGGATGGAGGGAGAGAGGGATGGAGGGAGGGAGGGAGGGAGGGATGGATGGAGGGAGGGATGGAGGGAGGGTGGGAGGGAGGGAGAGAAGGAGGGAGAGAGGGAGAGAGGGAGGGAGGGATGGAGGGAGGGATGGAGAGAGAGAGGGAGGGATAGTGACTTCCATTCTACGTCTTAGCTCACTTCATCTTTGATCATTTTGAAAAGAACCAACATCTAACCTCCTCCTCAGCATTGGTCTCCCCCTCCTTCTCCTTCTCCTTCTCCGAGCCAACGAAGGAGGAGCCCTTGGTGGACTTCCTCCGGTAAAGGGTGGTGTCCGTTAGCGACGAGGCAGACGGACTCTTCTCATCCAGGACAGGCTCAGCTTCAACCTCCACACTGTCCTCTGCATTCCGGAAGGTCTAGCATAGCACAGGCTCTGCTTAGTACACACCAGTAACACTGATCCCAGTGTGTGTGTGTGTGTTACCTGCATGGTGACCAGTGTGTGTGTGTGTGTTACCTGCATGGTGACCAGTGTGTGTGTGTGTGTTACCTGCATGGTGACCAGTGTGTGTGTGTGTGTTACCTGCATGGTGACCAGTGTGTGTGTGTGTGTTACCTGCATGGTGACCAGTGTGTGTGTGTGTGTTACCTGCATGGTGACCAGTGTGTGTGTGTGTTACCTGCATGGTGACCAGTGTGTGTGTGTGTGTTACCTGCATGGTGACCAGTGTGTGTGTGTGTGTTACCTGCATGGTGACCAGTGTGTGTGTGTGTGTTACCTGCATGGTGACCAGTGTGTGTGTGTGTGTTACCTGCATGGTGACCAGTGTGTGTGTGTGTGTTACCTGCATGGTGACCAGTGTGTGTGTGTGTGTTACCTGCATGGTGACCAGTGTGTGTGTGTGTTACCTGCATGGTGACCAGTGTGTGTGTGTGTGTTACCTGCATGGTGACCAGTGTGTGTGTGTGTGTGTTACCTGCATGGTGACCAGTGTGTGTGTGTGTGTTACCTGCATGGTGACCAGTGTGTGTGTGTGTGTTACCTGCATGGTGACCAGTGTGTGTGTGTGTGTTACCTGCATGGTGACCAGTGTGTGGTAGACTCCTTGCATCTTCATCAGCTCGCTGTGGGTGCCTTGCTCCACGATGTCTCCATTCTGGAAGCTAGCGATGATGTCAGCGTTGCGGATGGTGGAGAGACGGTGGGCCACTACTATGGTGGTGCGACCTAGTCTGACCTGGGGGAGGACAGAGAGAGAGAGATATAGAGAGAGAGAGAGAGAGAGAGAGAGAGAGAGAGAGAGAGATGAAACACGGTTTATGAAATCTTTCACTTTATTAATTCTCACTGAAAAAGTACATGATGAGAGAGCAGAAGAGAGACCCCACCTTGTCGAGGGCAGCTTGCACCACGGTCTCACTCTCTGCGTCCAGGGCTGAGGTGGCCTCGTCCAGCAGCAGGATCTTGGGGTTCCGGACGAGGGCGCGGGCGATGGCGATCCTCTGCTTCTGGCCTCCGCTCATCTGAGTGCCTCGATCCCCAACCAGCGTCTCAAACTGCTGCTCAGCCGCAAGACGAGGCGCAGCAATGAGCTACAGTCTGTGTGACTGCAACACTACAGTCTGTGTGACTACAACACTACAACACTACAGTCTGTGTGACTACAACACTACAGTCTGTGTGACTATATCCCCTACAACCCCCCCCACACACACACACACGCGCTCCTACGTACGTCAGGAAGCTTCATGATGAAGTCGTAGGCGTTGGCCTCTCGCGAGGCCTGCTCCAGCTGCTTCTGGGTGACGTCAGGCCTGCCGTAGCGGATGTTCTCAGCGATGGTGGTGGCGAACAGGACAGGCTCCTGACTCACCACGCCGATCATCTCCCTCAGGCAGCGCACGTTCAGGGAGCGCACGTCATGCCCGTCTATGCTCACCTGCACAGAGAGACTGAGGTGAGTCAGTGCTCTGCACTGAGTGTGTGTGTGTGTGTTAAGAGGCTGTTACGGAGTGTGTGTGTGTGTTAAGAGGCTGTTACTGAGTGTGTGTGTGTGTTAAGAGGCTGTTACTGAGTGTGTGTGTGTGTGTGTTCCTCACCGATCCTTCCTGAGGGTCGTAGAACCTCTGCAGCAGCTGGACGGTGGTGCTCTTCCCACAGCCGCTGCTGCCCACCAGGGCGATGGTCTGGCCACTCCGCACGCTCAGAGACATCCCGTTCAGGACCTGCACACCAGGACACACTCAGGAGACAGGCCACAGGAAGACCTGGACTGGGAACAGACTGAGGACACTCTGACAGCTGGTGTGTGTGAGGTACAGGTGTGCTGAGACAGCTTGGCTGGAAAGTCAAATAAAAACCTGACCAGTCTGATCATCCCAAGGCTGGACCTACCTTGGCGTCTGGCCGTGAGGGGTAGGTGAAGTGGATGTCCTTGAACTCAATGTTTCCCTTGATGGAGTCAGGTTTGAAGCCATCGTTTGAGTAACTGTCGATTTTAGGGTTCTGATGAGAGAAGAAACAGAACAGAGGAAGATTGACGTTCTCTGAAGAGAATTAAAAACAACAGGAAGTTCAAGTGACATAAACACACCGTGTGACAGGAAATATACTTTTTTTGGTTCAGTTTAGTGTGCTGAACTGGTGTGGTAGTGCTGATGCACTGTTTTAATGTGAGGAGAAAATCATATTTCAAAAGACCATGAATTGCCTCACTTCAAGTCCAGAGGGACAAAGGGAGGAAGACTATCGGCCCGGCCAGGTTGATCTTCCATCAGCCTTGCTCTAGTTTATTTACTCTAGTCTTTGTGTTTCAGCCAGACCCCCTGCTGCACTCTGTTCAAACTGTGTATGTTGTGAGTGTGTCTGTGACTGTGGTTGTGAGTGTGTGTGTGCTTGTGAGTGTGTGTTTTCTGACAGACTCTGTGATGTTAAGGGCGTGTTTGTGTGTGTGTGAGTTCCCTCTGGGACACCTCACCCTTCCACAGTTTCCCTTCCAATTGGCCGAAGCTCTCTGGGAAGGCTTGTGAGGGCACGCTGTGTGTGTGTGTTGTGAGGGCATGCTGTGTGTGTGTGTGTTGTGATGACTATGACAGATGCATGTATTACACCCTGTTCACAACACAGCACGTTGCGGCTTCAACGCGACCAGGTTTAGCTGTACGGCATTTCAGAGGAGTAGCTGTGAGGCAGCTATACTGGCGAGTTTGCAAGATACAAATCTGTGAAGGCTATTTGTGGATTTGTGGTGTCATACAACTACAGTGTTACTCAACTTCTAATGAACTCTAACCCTAATGTATTAGCGTATTGGTGTATTAGTGTTGTGTGTAGTTTGAGTGACTGTGAGTACAGCAATTAATGTTTAACAAGAGTCTACCAAGTTAAACACTGGGCTGTCTGGGATCAGCATGGGAACAGGAGTGGTTATGCGTTAACACATCAAGTCCTTCTATCAAGGTGAAGACTCAAGGTTCAATAACCTCTGTTCAGTATGTGTGTGTGTGTGGTGTGTGTGTGTGTGTGAAGGCCACGGGTGTGTGTGTGTCTCTCACGTTGTCTATGATGTTGTAGACCTTGTGGGCGGCTCCTCTGGCGCTGGCGAAGGACTGGATGTTAGGAGACGTCTGTCCCAGGGCAAACGCTCCAATCAGCACAGAGAAGAAGACCTAAGGACACAGCAGCAGCTGTTACCCTCACAAACATCTAAACCCAGGAGACTTTCTATACCGCTGAACTCAACCGCTGTGTGTGTGAGTGAGAGAGACAGAGAGATGATGTGTTGTGGTGTTGACTCACCGTGAGCACGGAGCCGATGCTGTACTCCCCGCTGAGGATCAGGGTGCTGCCGTACCAGAAGGCCAGAGCGTAAGACAGGTAGATCATCAGGAAGGTGAAGCCCATGGCGATGTTGGCTGAGATGGCCTTCTTGATCCCCATGTTCTTAGCATCCTCCAAGTTCTTATGATACCTGAAGTGGCACACGCACCAAAGCACACGCACGTTCACATGTGTGTACAAACACACACGGGTTACGGGTGGGCAAGGAGATCGACAGCTGACTGGACAGAGGAAGAGTGGAGGAAGGAGAGAGAGAAAGAGAGAGAGCGAGAGAGCTTCTAAACAGCCCATTACACTGATTCAATCCACCCTTTAGCTAATGCTGTAATGTAGAGTTATAGATGATTTGGTGTATTTTCCAGAAGGATCTTTATATAGATGCACCCACGTCTCCCGGCTGTGAGGGCAGTGTGGACACAGAACCACAACAGAGCTACACAGCAGAACCACAACAGAGCTACACACAGCAGAACCACAACAGAGCTACACACAGCAGAACCACAACAGAGGTACACACAGCAGAACCACAACAGGGCTACACACAGCAGAACCACAACAGAGCTACACACAGCAGAACCACAACAGAGGTACACACAGCAGAAACCCCTAACATGGACACACACCTCTTAATCTCTCTTTGTTGTCCGTTAAAAGCGAAGACCGTCCTAACAGCCGACAGCACCTCCTCAGCCACTGCCCCGGCCTTGGCATAGGCAGACTGTTCCTTCGACGTGAAGGTTGTCAACACCTACACACACACACACAACAGGTGAAGGTTGTCAACACCTACACACACACACACAACAGGTGAAGGTTGTCAACACCTACACACACACACACAACAGGTGAAGGTTGTCAACACCTACACACACACACACAACAGGTGAAGGTTGTCAACACCTACACACACACACACAACAGGTGAAGGTTGTCAACACCTACACACACACACACAACAGGTGAAGGTTGTCAACACCTACACACACACACACAACAGGTGAAGGTTGTCAACACCTACACACACACACACAACAGGTGAAGGTTGTCAACACCTACACACACACACACAACAGGTGAAGGTTGTCAACACCTACACACACACACACACAACAGGTGAAGGTTGTCAACACCTACACACACACACACAACAGGTGAAGGTTGTCAACACCTACACACACACACAACAGGTGAAGGTTGTCAACACTTACACGCACACACACAACAGGTGAAGGTTGTCAACACCTACACGCACACACACAACAGGTGAAGGTTGTCAACACCTACACGCACACACACAACAGGTGAAGGTTGTCAACACCTACACGCACACACACAACAGGTGAAGGTTGTCAACACCTACACACACACACACAACAGGTGAAGGTTGTCAACACCTACACACACACACACAACAGGTGAAGGTTGTCAACACCTACACACACACACACAACAGGTGAAGGTTGTCAACACCTACACACACACACACAACAGGTGAAGGTTGTCAACACCTACACACACACACACAACAGGTGAAGGTTGTCAACACCTACACACACACACACAACAGGTGAAGGTTGTCAACACCTACACACACACACACAACAGGTGAAGGTTGTCAACACCTACACACACACGCACAACAGGTGAAGGTTGTCAACACCTACACACACACACACAACAGGTGAAGGCGACTGACAGATGATGTTTTGTGAGTGTGTATTTTCCTGTGAGGCTGTGCGCAGGTGGGGTGTGCAGGTGTGTGTGACCCACCTTGCTGAAGAGCCCAGCGGAGATGCCCAGAGCAGGACTGACAGCCAGGATGACCAGGGTGAGCTTCCAGCCCTTGGCGAAGCCGATGATGAAGGCTGTGAAGAAGCTGGTGAAGGACTGCAGCAACATCCCCACCTTGTCTCCTATCCCCTCGTTGATTTTATAGATGTCACTGGATTACACACACACACACACACAACCCATCAGGCACACGCGAGAGGCCAGGGGTGATCCTGTGTGCACGCCAGCGTACGTCACCCACTCTGTGAGCCGCGTGTTGAGCTCTGTGGTCTCGTTGACGTCGAACCAGCCGATCTCCTGCTGCAGGATGCGGTGGAAGAACAGCTTCCGGAGGCGCTTGACCTGCCGGCCTGCAGCCAGGGTCCAGAAGGCCACCTGCATGTAGGCAGCCACCAGCACCACAGCCCCCATGATGGAGTAGTAGATGGCATAGCTGGGGGTGGTGGTGGTGGGGGGCACAGTTGAGGTGTAGGTAAACACACACACACATTGCACACTCGTTTATAGAATTTGTTTGAATCCACCCCATTACATACACAGCAGAGACATCTCCTGTACGCACACATGGCTCCACACACACACGCACACACACACGCACACACACACGCACACACACGCACACACACACACAGAAGAGAGGCTCTAAATAGACACAGGGGTCAGGGTCAGGTAAATCCTTACGTCGTCATGTCATCGCCCAGAGTCCGATTGGAGGTTGGGAAGGAGACATCTAGACAGCAGGAGACATCGAGTCATACTGTCACCTTAATGGATGTGTGTGTGCACGTGTGTACGTGTGTACATGTGTGTGTATGTACACGTGTGTGTGTGTGAGAGGACATGGAGCCTGGAGCCATGTGGAGACTCACTGGTGAGGTTCTGTGACTGCACAGAGTCACTGATAAAGCTGTCCGTCATGTCCCCAAACACAATGCACATGAGTGGCAGCACTGTCCCGTTGGCCATGGCCATCACTGTCCCCAGGACGATCAGGAACCTGTCCCAGCCGTCTGCGAAGCGGAACTACAGCACCAGGTGCATGTCACAGGACAAACACAAGAGGAGGACAGGGACACAAGCATTGTGTGAATACAGCAACAGCTTTGTTGTTGTTGCAGACATTCTCAGTCAGAAAGACTTCAAACTCCTGGCTGCTGTTATGTTCTCCCAGGAGGAGGAAGGAAGAAAGCCCCTGCCCCCCCCCCCCCCCCCCCCCCCCCCCCCCCCCCCTCACACACACAGACTTCCCAACTCCTTCTCATCGAGATTCCAACCATAAAGTACTCATAACACACAACAACACACTCGTCAACATCCATCTGATCTCGGTTGCACCACACACACACACACACACACACAACAGGTCTTGGACTATCACTGGACGTTTCATTAGTCACTGCAGTGTGTCTTCAGCTTGGACTGTTGACATGTGAGGGGAAATCGAGGCTAAAAATAGCGGACATGGGGATGTTGAACACGTATTGTTATTGAAAAACAATAAAAATAGTTAACCAGTTATCAAACCATTTACCATTTTTACGAAATGATATAAACAATGACCGTAGCTTCATTCCCTTGAGGTAGTGAGGGAGAAAGGAGGTTTAAAGCTGTAGCCCCGGAAAGATCACTCACCAGCGAAATAGGGCCGACCATCGGCAGCTTCGGTTCTTTTTCCTTTTTCCCTTTCTTTTTATGTTTCTTATCCTCCTTCTCATCATTCTTGTCACTAAAGGAGCCCAACATAATATTTATTTATTTAATATTAAGCCTATAAATAATTCATCTTCAATCAAGAAAAATAAATAATTTCCCCGTCCAGAACTGGACTGAAGGGGGTGGTATATTTAATTTCCTTCGAGATCAATGAAGTGAATTGAATTAAAAATTAGTTCAATATACTCTACCTTAAGTCCCCGTTTTGAGTATATTTGGTCATGGCGTCCTTATCTTTCGTGTCCATGATTGGGTCCTGGTCGTCAGAAGTGCGAGAAGAAAAACGTTCAGATTACAGACTACATCTAAAGTCAGGGTAAGGAGTTACTTGGCCACTAGTCAAACAATAAAGTCACAATTAGTAAGGGACAACTAACCACGTTTGTGTGACAGTTAACTTTGCTATCTCTGTTTCATGTGCTGATTAGCCCATGTTGCGTGTCAGTTGGGATACGTGGGAAATACCCGTGTCATACAGCCTATACTTAAATGGCAGGGTAGCTTGATATGACCGCTACAGTGTAAGAATGACTGTTGTTAGCATTAAATATACATACCGGCAGTCCGCTAAGCTGACTCAACTCACCTTTCCCCCGTACCCGCTGCCCTGAAGCCGCTCACTCCCCGGAGCCTCTGTTTTCTTCGCTGATCCGCGCACAGCAGTTCTCCTAGTCGCCCTCCCTCTCTCTCTCTCTCCCTCCGTTTGTGCACAGTCGCAACACTGGCTCTTCTTCACTCATATCACGTTTATGGCTTTACAAGACCGCATCAGAAACAGCCGCCTTATCGCGCCGCCGCTAGACTGTCCTCCCATACAGAGGATCAGGTTTCTTCTATATTAATTTAAATATGGCAGCGCCAGTATTTTATGCTGTGTTTTAATCAGTCAATTCAAAAACTGAAAAATGGAAACACAATGTACCCATACTTGTAGGCAATATTATGGGGCTCCTGTTAGTGTATGCTTGGATTCACACAAATCAGTAATAAAACTAGGCTTATCATTAAACTTTATAGTGTGGACCAAAGGTAAGATCCAAACAGTCACGCTCTCTTTTTCTATCAACACAATTACTCAATTTACCTTTAACTTACTAGGCCTACTCGTCAGTGTTCTCTTGGTAATCAATGTTAGTTGCTATAATAAACTGAGTTCATAGCTTTTTCCAATCACAAAGTGTAACAGATTGGCAAACTCATAATAAATATGAGGCTGTGCTGTGACATCATATCCTGTTTACCTAATCAGGATTGGATCCATAATATGATGTCACCGGTCAATGAAGGCCTTAAACGTACGTTACATCACTACTATGAGTAGATTACATTGAATAAGTCATTTTAGGATATTAGCCTAGTGCAAGTATTTATCCATAAACACTATGGTCCATAGTCTGCGCTGAAGACGTCACATGGTCGTATAATACCAGGACCACAACAAGATCCCTTCATTCAAGCTTCTAAAAGAAACCTCATCCTTCCCCATCTAGCACACGTTAACTCTTCTTCTCTGGGTCAGATATGCTTGTTCTTCAGTTTGAGGTTGTCATGGTTCCTAAGAACCGAAAATGTGGTTTTGACTCTGCTCTGCTGCCTCTCTGCAGTCAGCTGTAAAAGAGCACAAGATGACAATACAAGGTCAGCACAGGAAACAGCGGGTAGTTGTACACTACATGTAGAACAGGAGATACGATTACCTCCTCAGTCCTCATAACCCAGTTCTGACTGTCTGGTTTCTGTATTTTAGAACTGAGGACAAAGTATTGAATATACACAGAAAATGTCACCAACGGTATCAGAATGTCGTGAAGCTCAGAGATAATTAACTCATTGGATACTTGATAGGGGCATTATTAACTAATTGGATACTTGATAGGGGCATTATTCCGCCCTCCTTCCCTCATGGTCCGTTGCCAGGCTCCATGTTGACTGCAGTCAATTATGTCCGCATTGGGTCCACTATCCTGCCTTATGTCACGTTTCAATTCACTGCACGCATCACTTCCGCATATTGCATAAGACATGACAACAACTTCCGGTGGCCATCAGTTAGGTTAGTACTCGCACACAATGCTGTTTCTTATGAGGAGTTTGGATGGTCTCCCCAATTACAATTGACGATGTAGCAACATAGGATGTTGCTGCCTTTCAAGCAAGCGGGAAAAGAGGTTCAAATTGCATGTTTCGCACTACATCAACAATTTACTGCATTGATCACCTCCATATATTGCATAAGACGGGTCAACAATTTTCGGTATCTAGCAGTTAGCTGCGTTAGCTAGTTCTTTCACAAGAAAATGCTGTTTTCTACGAGGAGTTTGGGTGATCTTCCCCAAATGACAATATACGATATACATAGCAGGGTTTCCTGCATTCCTCCGTGTTACTTTGTCCTGTTTCATTCCAGACCGTGACAAACGCCAGTCTCCCTTCTCTGCAGAATGCATTAGTCTATCTTGGTTGCTAGTCGTCCATGTTAACAGATAAATAATTTGTCTGTCATAGGTGTTTCTTATGGATAGTGTAATGTAACATGTCTCCGTTTCTACCAAACATCTTGAAACAGGAGAGATTTCCGTGAGGGGGCAAAATGTTACCGGTTGATGAAAAATAGCGAGAAGCCGCACAAAATGAGTGTAGGGTTAAGAGAGCAATAGCTAATGGTTAATAACCTATTGTGGTTATTAAAAGTCACGTTTCTAACTTCACCGGTAGTTTCTAACCTGGCCTATTTTTTTACGGAAATACGTAGGCCTATCACAATTACAGCCTCAGAGCATGGGTGTTGGATGGTCATCACCGTTTAGCTGCAATTCCGTCTACCGCCACGGGGGGGTATCTTTCATTGTAAAACAGCCTCCATAACAGGGACTAGACTTCCATCACCTGATGCCTATATATCCACCAATGGACCTTCCTCAGAATCCATTAGTCAGACAATATGAGGACGTTGGAGCGCATTCCGATATCAACATCCTAAGGGGCCCCTGCTTCTTTAAAGATGGACCTATTTTCAGACAGTTCCTCAAACGATTTATTTAATCTTCCCAAAATGAGACTACGGCTGTTGACAACGTTGGTTCTTAAGCTTGTTCTCAGCCGAACCGCAGTCTCTCTCACAGTGCACTCCTCCCTTAAACAGCCTCTGGATTGGGATCAGTCACATATGGATCTAGGGCTTGAGCGCATCACTCCTTTCCTTCTCCTCTGTCAGCAAATCGAGCAGATCGTCGCCTGTTAGCTGCAGATTTCGAGAGCAGAAGATAAGTGAGCGCGCCAAAGTGACGCATTTCAGAGAGCAAGTGGGCGGCGCGCACGTGAGATCCCTGCTCCGCTTCCAGGGTCGAGGCAGGACGGGAAAACCGCAAACACCGAGTCTGCCGTCCACGTCTAGCGGGGATGGCGTCGCTGAGTTTGGGGCTTAATCTGGCCCGCAAGCGTGGATCTTCAAGGAGCGGCGCTGTGGAGCGGAGGAATCTGCTCACCGTTTGCAGGTAAATTAGGCGTCTTGATTTTGACCAGCAGTCATTTATGAAATTAAAGAGCATAATTGCAGAACGTGTCATTTCCAGTATCAATGGCAATTTCTGAAAAAGCGGACAGACTGGTTTTGACTAACTGAAGTCACACGGGGGTAACCCTGACATCGACCTGAAACGATTAGTTCATATTTTTGTATTATTCTACATTTTGCCTACAGTTTAGGAAATTGCTCTTGCGTAGTGTAAATATCTCGTGCATTTACTCTCACGAGAGGAACTAATTGGTTAACTGTAACCTTCTGCACCTTCCCTGCGTCTCTACACGCGCACACGTACTCACGCAGATTCACTATTTGAGACACATCACCCCTTTAAGAATGAATTAAACATTTATACAATCACAGCCCCCGTACAGCAATTATCTGCACACTTCCTATGGGTGACTGTGTGGGGTGTGCATTATTTAGCGGTACGGATTGTGTTCAGCCAGCGGAGGAACATAATCACAATAGCAAGGGGTCGGACTGATGTTGTTTTTCTGCAGAATGTTTTATTTATCGGGACGTTTTTTCGTTTTTTGACAAATATCGCGTGGGCTTGAAGTAGCTGGTGAATGGTGATGTCATTGTCAGGGTGATCTCATGCTGTAGCATCCCTCCTCTGAATGTGTTGGATATCCCTGCTTCTGGGACTTCATACTATTTACAATAACTCAGGAGGCCTACCCTCGTCATGCTAAACCTGCATAGCATGGATGGAAGTAATTCCATTAATGGCATACGGATATGCTTCTAATACCTGGATATCTAACAAGAGCAACTGTTTGTTTGATCTCTCTCACTCTTGCACACACACACACACACACACACACACACACACGCACACACGCACACACACACACTCTTGCTGTTTCTCTCTCTCTGTCCATCTCATATACACAAACACACACACTCTGTCACGCCCTTCCCTAGTGTGTCTGTCAGGTGGAATGAAATGTGCTCTGTGAGCATTGATCTGCTGTCCTCCCACCTGTCACTCTCTGCTTCTGGGAAATGACATCTGTGATCACTGATGTTCAGTCTGCATGGGCCAGCAGGAAGGGAGAGAGAATAGAGGGGAGGGGAGGGAGGGAGGGTGACGGAGCAGGGGAATAAAAGAGCTAAAAAGGTCATGGGGAACGTGTAAGAACATGAAGCACAGAGACAAATGAGAGCAGGCTTCAGCTGAGGCTGCTGGGATTGACAGCAGACACAGGAAGCCTGTTAGAGGAGTTTCAGCAGCCTGTGGGAGGAGTTTCAGCAGCCTGTGGGAGGAGTTTAAGCAGCCTGTGGGAGGAGTTTAAGCAGCCTGTGGGAGGAGTTTCAGCAGCCTGTGGGAGGAGTTTCAGCAGCTGGAGAGGCTGTTGATGTCACACTGCTGTTCATACAAGGTGAGGGGGTTGGAAACCCCCCTGGTGGTAACCAGTCAACCAGTACAGCTCACTGGACATTTAGAGGCTAGGAGCCCATCTGGAGTGGAATGGGTTATGGGTTAACAGAAGCCTGGTTTTCCTTGCCCCCACTTGGTGTGTGTGTGTGCGATCCTCAACTGCTGCGTCACTTGGCAGATGAGCACCCACCTCTCCACTCGGACATATCATGGTCGTGTTTGTGTGTACGTACAGTGAGTGTGTTTGGATGGTTATGTTTGTGCATGCAAATCTGTGACGACCTGCGATGTAGACTGATTGGGATTCCTTGTTTGAGAGAGACAGAGAGAAAAAAGCTCTAGAAGGAGGTTGAGTGTCGAGAAAGAAAAAGCGTAATGGAGAAGTGGAGTGAGGAAGTCAGTCAGACGCAGCTACGTTAGAAGCAACTGGGAGGTGATGCTCTCTCTCTCTCTCTTTCCCTTCTCTCTCTCTCTCTCTCTCTCTCTCTCTCTCTCTCTCTCTCTCTCTCTCTCTCTCTCTCTCTCTCTCTCTCTCTCTCTCTCTTTCCCCTCTCTCTCTCTCTCTCTCTCTCTCTCTCTCTCTCTGTCCCTCTCTCTCTGTCCCCTCTCTCTCTCTCTCTCTCTGTCCCTCTCTCTCTGTCCCCTCTCTCTCTCTGTCCCCCCCCCCTCTCTCTCTCTCTCTCTCTCTGACTCTCTCCTCCATACTCCTACGTCATGGAAAAAACGGAAAAGCAATTTGCTCCCATTTCCCTATTACAGCTGAGTCTCTGACTACCTAGTCACACACACACACACACACACAGCTTGTCCATGAACTCCCCTTTCTGCCTTATTACCTCAATTCAGATTAGTGAGCCTGAATGCACATGACCCGTTCCTGTCCTTCCCCCAGAGTGTCTAGAGGGGGTCAATACACACACACACACACACATACACACACACACACACACACACACATACACACACACACACACACGCATACACGCACACACACACACACACATACATGCACACACACACATTTGACGTGTGTTTGGGAAGTGCTTCTGAGAAGGTGTTATCTAAAGTCTCAAAATCTGGGAGATCATCTTATCTCCCCAGGGAACAATTTGTACCGACTGATCTACCGAACCAGCCCAGTGATCATGGAGGTGCTGAACCCTCCACAGGGACGCTCTATCACTGAGTGTGCTTGTTGTTGTAGATTCTCAGTGAAGACCTTGCTCGACCGCTCCTGCTATGAGACCATAGACGACTCCTCTCCTGAGTTCATCAACTTTGTCTCCATCCTGGAACACATTCTCAGTAACAGACTTAAAGGTATACCTCCACACCACATGCCCACATGTCAAAACACACTCACACTCTCAATTTGGGTGTAATCTATGAACGCTTCATGTTTGTCCTACCCTCTCCAGGTCAGACCACCTGGTTTGGTTATGAGAGTCCTCGGAGCTTCTGGGACTTCGTGAGAGTGGCCTGCAGCAGGGTCCCTCACAGCTGCATCAACAGCATCCAGAGTATGGAGAACATCACCTCCTCCAGAGCCAAGGTGTGTGACACACACACACACACACACACACACACACACACACACATACTCCTGGTCCTTGATTGTAATCCTTGTTTCTTATTTAAAAGAGCACAAAGACAGCTTGGTTCTGATACCCTCTTTAGGGTTAGGGTTAATACTGTAGGATAGAATCAGAGAAGCAGTTCTAGTGTTTGTTAATCTGTGTGTGTGTGTGTTTCTCTGTGTGTGTGTCTCTCTGTGTGTCTCTGTGTGTCTCTGTGTGTCTCTGTGTGTGTGTGTCCACAGGGCAGGGCGTGGATCAGGGTGGTTCTGATGGAGAAACGACTTTCTGAATACATCTCATCAGCTCTGAGGGACTTTAAAACTACTAGGTATCCTTCTCTCTATAATCTTTTCAGTTTAGAACCTTTTTTTCAAAACGTTTCACACACAAAACAAAAAGTTTAAAATGTTGTCCCACAAAAAAGTGAGGCTTTATTTTTTTTAACCTTTCAAAACTTTTTTTACACACACACGCACAGTGAAAAGAGAGGAGAATAGAAAAGCCTAAAACGGAGTATAGCAAAGTACAATAGACTAACATTTACATGACGCTCTTATATAGAGGGACTTATAGTAAGTGTAGGGACATTTCCCCCAAGGCAAGTAGGGTGAAGTGCCTTGCCCAAGGACACAATGTCTTTGACAGGGCTGAGAATTGAACCGGTAACCTTCTGATTAAAAGCCCAATTCCCTAACCGCTCAGCCATCTGACCCCCAAGTATAGCATGTTCCTCATCAAGTACTCATCAATGATGCAACCTTTTTCTTTTTTTCACTTTTTAAAAAAAAATATTTGTTCAACCCTTTGAAACTTTTTTTCCACACGACACAAACAAGTTATCCAATGTTTTTTTCAAAACCTTTTTTAGAAATATTTTTTCAACCTTTTGAAACTTTTTTGGGTGGAAATATTTTTCTCTCTCTCACTCTCACACACAGAAACACACACAATATTCGCTCATTACATTTGACCCCCAACTATGTTGACCCTATATTTGAACATTAGAATTTTCTTCCATTGGCAAACATTCTCAACTAATGACCAAGTATGTGGCCTTGCTGCCACTTGACCCCAGACTGTTTCTACCATCCAGTCAGTCATGACACAGGCAGACCTGCAACCCCATGAAGGCCAGTCCACTTCAGGACATGACATCATGCAGTGTGTGTGACTGTGCTGTGTGGATGCAGTGTGTGTGACTGTGCTGTGTGGATGCAGTGTGTGTGTGTGTGACAGTGCTGTGTGGATGCAGTGTGTGTGACTGTGCTGTGTGGATGCAGTGTGTCTGACTGTGCTGTGTGGATGCAGTGTGTGTGTGTGTGTGTGTGTGTGTGACTGTGCTGTGTGGATGCAGTGTGTGTGACTGTGCTGTGTGGATGCAGTGTGTGTGTGTGTGACTGTGCTGTGTGGATGCAGTGTGTGTGTGTGTGACTGTGTGGATGCAGTGTGTGTGTGTGTGACTGTGCTGTGTGGATGCAGTGTGTGTGACTGTGCTGTGTGGATGCAGTGGGTGTGACTGTGCTGTGTGGATGCAGTGTGTGTGACTGTGCTGTGTGGATGCAGTGTGTGTGACTGTGCTGTGTGGATGCAGTGGGTGTGACTGTGCTGTGTGGATGCAGTGTGTGTGTGTGTGACAGTGCTGTGTGGATGCAGTGTGTGTGACTGTGCTGTGTGGATGCAGTGTGTGTGTGTGACTGTGCTGTGTGGATGCAGTGTGTGTGACTGTGCTGTGTGGATGCAGTGTGTGTGTGTGTGACTGTGCTGTGTGGATGCAGTGTGTGTGTGTGTGACTGTGCTGTGTGGATGCAGTGTGTGTGACTGTGCTGTGTGGATGCAGTGTGTGTGACTGTGCTGTGTGGATGCAGTGTGTGTGACTGTGCTGTGTGGATGCAGTGGGTGTGACTGTGCTGTGTGGATGCAGTGTGTGTGACTGTGCTGTGTGGATGGAGTGGGTGTGACTGTGCTGCTTGTTCTGGTGTTGCAGGAGGTTCTATGAGGATGGGGCGATCATGCTTGGAGAGGAGGCTAGTCTGTTGGCAGACACTCTGATAGGACTCAACACCATTGATTTCAGGTACAGTAGATATGCATTATTATATATGAATAGGGCACTTCTCTGCCCTATTCCAACATTGATGTAACGACACCTGCACTCTTTCTCTCCCTGTCTCTCTGTCTCTCTGTCTACTAGCTTCTGTCTGAAGGGGGAGGGGCTGGATGGCACCTGTCCTGCTGTTATCGACTACACCCCCTACCTGAAGTTCACACAGAGGTAGGTAGCATGTGTGCACGTGTGCAGACCACGCTGCTGGTCCGTACGGCACTGCTCCTAACCCTGACCCTCCTCTGCCCTCCTCTGCCCTCCTCTGCTCTGCCCTCCTCTGCTCTGCCCTCCTCTGCCCTGCCCTGCTCTGCCCTGCTCTGCCCTCCTCTGCCCTACTCTGCCCTCCTCTGCTCTGCCCCTTCTGCTCTGTTCTGCCCTCCTCTGCTCTGCTCTGCCCTTCTCTGCTCTGCCCTCCTCTGCTCTGCGCAGCTCAGACAGCATCAGCAGTGACGAGGAGGAGATGAGGACCCTGGGAAGCAGTGCCAGCGAGAGCAGCACGCCAGACAACATGGTTGCCACGGCGGCGGCCATCTTTACTGAGCAGAGCAGCTGGGTCAGCAAGTGTAAACGACTGGAACAGAAATACAGCACTGTGCTGGAGCAGAAGGTAACATGGGTGTGTGTGTGTGTGTGGGGGGGGGGGTGTGTGTGTGTGGGGGGGGGTGATATCTTAATTAGAGAGTGACTGTAGATTCCTAAATGTCAGGATGAATGTCAGAACCCTATTGAGGATTGTGTCTCTTACACACTCTCTCTCACACACACACACACACACACAGATCCAGACGCACACACACACTTACATGTCTGACGCACATAGCTTGACTTGGAGCAATGCAAAAGACTAATCCACAGTTATTCTGTGCTGACATGTTTATGAAACAAACCCTGTGGATCCTGATCGTCTTCCTGTCTTCACACAGAACCTTTCTCCTTCCACTCCCTAACCCTAACCCTTCCACTCCATAACCCTAACCCTTCCACTCCATAACCCTAACCCTAACCCTTCCCCTCCATAACCCTAACCCTAACCTGTTCAGCTTTGCCCTTCTCAAACAATCTCAGACACTATAAAAAGACTGTGTGTGACAGGGCTACCTGCAGGAGCTGGTGTGCCTAAGAGAGTCCCAGCTGTCGGAGGCCGTGTCCCAGAACAAGGAGCTGCAGCACAGGCTGCTGGACACACACCTTGCCCACACCCTGGAGAAGGAGCAGCTGGAGTACATCGTGCTAGAACTGCAGGACCAGCTGTGAGTCAACACTGTGTGTGTGTGTGTGTGTGTGTGTGTGTGTGTGTGAGAGAGAGACACAGAGAGACAGAGACAGAGAGGATCAGTGTGTGAGAGAGAGGATGAAGTATGGTAGTCTGGCAGATCAAGCTGTGAGTTTGACGTTCAGGACACAGGAAGAGGGCCGGTGGGGTTTCAGGAAGTGTTTCTTCGGTTGTGAATGTCTTTCCTGTGATCAGCAGAATATACGCAGAGGCAAATCAGTTATCAGTTACATCTCTTAATTAATGATCAAATCAATCCCCTTCCCTCTGTTCCACAAGGCTGTGAGATCTTTAGATTTGGTGGTGGGGAAACTGCACTCTCACCTCTTGCTAAGAGGGTTCAGTCTGTCGTATAGAATTTTAGACATGAGAGAGAGAGATGGGAAGAGATCCGAGGCAGAACAGTGACAGTGAATGATGGAGATGTAGAAAAAGAGACAAATGGAATAAGGAGGATGGATAATGAATGGGAAGAGAGAAGGTTCTTTCCCCCCGTCAGGTTTTGTGGAACCCAATGTGAGGAGTTCCACTGTGTTTTCTTCAGGACCGTTCTGAAGAACCATGACCTGCGGTCAAGACAGGAGCTGACTGCCCACCTGACCAATCAGTGGCCCTCCCCTGGTGCCATAGAAACCAACGCTGTTGCCTTGGGAACACTGTTGTACTGCAAGAGGGCAGGACAGTGGGAAGAGTATGCACACTGGGATAGATTCCTAGTTCCTTATTTTGCTCCTGTGTAGTTCTGGACAGAGGTGTGTGGTTGTTCCCCAGGATGAGGCATGTTTCTGCTCTGCAGGAGGAGTGTCCACACCCTGGAGCAGTCAGCTGATATGAGCTCATCCCAAACCTCCCTGGAACCATCACACTCCGTCAGCCTGGACACCAAACCAGCCACCAACTGGCCCCACCGTGGTGAGTGAGTGTGTGTGAGTGTGTGTGTGAGAGAGTGTGTGTGTGTGTGTGTGTGAGAGTGTGTTCCCAGGACTAACCTCCTGTGTCTACTAGGTAAGGAGGAGAGCCCCTCTCTCAGAGGCCTGTGTGGTTCCCTCACCTCAGTGACCAGTTACAAGTCTCTGGCCAGCCTCAAGTCCAGCGAGTGTCTAGCCAGTTCCGTCACAGACATGACCAGCCCTGCCCCCACCCCCCCCCTGACCCCCCTCCCCCCCTGCTCCCCCCCCCCCCCCCTGCTCCCAGCCCCCCCCCCCCCCCCCCCCTACTCCCAGCCCCCCCCCCCCCCCCCCCCCTGCCCCCAGCCCCAGCCCCCCCCCCCTGCGTGGAGCCACAGCTGGGTGTGAGACCGGCCCGGTCTGATCAAGCCCACAGATCCCCTCAGTAACTCGATGCCCACTCAAGACCTCACCTTTTTTTAATATATTGAATTGTCATTAATGTTGTCATTACTTCACCCAGTGCTGATCAAGGGAATGAGACGTTTATCAGTTAGATGTTTGTATTTTTCTTGCACTTCTTTGCCAGGTGTAATCCATGACTAGCAGCAGTGTATGAAAAACAGTTAGAGAGAGACAGATTGGTTGCAGTGAATCATAGGATGTATTCATGTACTGACCCCACACACAGGCTTGAGGCCTCTAGGCATCGTGTTTCCACTTGCTGCTTTGCTGCCTTACTGAAAATAATTTGATTTTGAATGTATGTAGAATCAGTTCAGCATTTAAATGTTGTATTCATGTATCATGCAGTGTTATGCTATTCTTCTTCTTTTCGTTCTCAGGAAATGTTAGGGGTGGTGTAGGGATGGTTTAGTTCAGTCCAGTTTGGAAGCACAAGGACAGAGTTAAGCCTAATTTATACTTATTTCGCCAACACTTTTGAAATGGTCGCCGACGAAAAAAAAAAGTGTCGCTCAGGCTGCTGCATTTATACTTAAGCAAACAGTCGCCTGTGCTCAAGGTTCGCGAGACGTAAACAGAATCATTTTACCGTTACATTCATAGCCATGGTTACATTGTTAATGCTTTGTAGCCTAGGTGATCGATCGGAGAAAATGGCTGTAGCTAATTTTGAGAGGCATTATAGTGAGGATATGTTTTAACTTGCTCCGCCAATCTCTCCTCTTTTCCTTCTATCATAAACAGCTGTTGAGCGTTCACTGAAAATTCAAAACAATGAAGTCAACGACGCGTGCCGTCTATCTAGCCAATCACACTTGAGCGACACTATGTGACGACATCAGCGCCAGTAGAAATTTCTCCTGGTAGGCGACACTTTCAAGCGAAGGTTAAAAGTGTCGACCGTGACGCCATTTCTGTCGGCGACCTTTTCAAAAGTGTCTGCGACCTAAATATAAATTGGGCTTTAGAAGTTCTGGTCTGCGTTCTGTTGGTTACAACAGGGTTCTAGAATCACTGGGTCGCTCAGGGTTCTAGAATCATGCGTCGCTCAGGGTTCTAGAATCACTGCGTCGTTCAGGGTTCTAGAATCACTGCGTCGCTCATCTCTGGGGCCTGTCCCACCAGACTGAAACAGCCTCCTCTCATCTGGCCTGTGGCCGGTGGGGCGTCCCTGTTCTGTTCAGAGGAGCAGACCACACGGAGGAGCTGGACCCGATGAAAACATCATGTCACTGGCTGATTTGGTTAGCTGTGTGTTTATGGTAAACTCATGACTAGGCTTTCATTTGTCTTTTTCCTGCAGTTCTTTGCACATAGATTTAATGTTTTTATCCTGTCACTTTGAATAAATGAAGTACTTGCCAGAACACAGAGGCTCCTATAGTGATTATAGTGAAGCCTTGAACAAGTTATATCAGTTCATAAATGCAGTACAGTAGTGAACATATGACTTGTAACACAATACAGGAAAATATTCACCATTCATAACTTTACTTTTATTCTTGGCAATTTGAACAAATAATAATTTAAGATATTACATTTACATTTATGCATATGATCACATACTTATTGATCCATAAATGCTCATCCTGATTGTTTGACTGAAGGGAACAGGTGCAGGTCCGACTGACGGTCTGACTCAACTGAGATGTTGCTCATGAGCAACAACCAATGACATTTAGAGATGAGTTCTCTCTCAACTGGACTGGGACTGTTTAAATGGTCTGACAGATACCACTCGTACTCCTCTCCATGGATACGAACCACCCATATCTGAGGGGTGTAGAAAAGAGCAAGAGGCTGAGATGAGAGACGGGGCAAGAAGGATGGAACATCAGAAGGAGAAAGAGTGCTGCAGGGAGAGAAACAGAGATAGGGGGGGGGCGGGGGGGGGACTCGAGAACAACCAACACCCCATCTTTTCCATCTCTGTCTTTCTCTCTATCTCCCTCTGTGTCTCTGTCTGTCTCTCTATCTCTCTCTGTGTCTCTGTCTTTCTCTCTCTGTGTCTCTGTCTTTCTATCTCTCTCTGTGTCTCTGTCTGTCTCTATCTCTCTCTGTGTCTGTCTATCTCTCTGTGTCTCTGTCTTTCTATCTCTCTCTGTGTCTGTCTGTCTCTCTCTGAATGGCACAATGCACGTTGCCACACCCCAGCACCAGCTAGGGTGAAATCTGAATCACTTCCAATGATGATGCCACCTACTGGCCCTTGGATTAAATACACTCAGACAAGATGCATTCTTCCTGCATGGGAAACTGCATGGGAAATTTGTATTAATTTCACGGCATTAAGTGAAAACTAAAATCAACATAAATAACTATAACAACAATCATAAAGGACTGTCAATGGGTCAGGGCTCCTGTAGAAACACCATGTGCTCCTGTAGAAACACCATGTGCTCCTGTAGAAACACCATGTGCTCCTGTAGAAACACCATGTGCTCCAGTCTTCACCTTCCTCCTTGTGTTTCATGTCTGCAATGCCACATGCAGCTCTGGAGCTCTGCGCTTGGCTGGGACACTGCTTCAGCTGAATATACATAGTTCATGTGTGGCTGGTATCTAGTGAAAGACCTCTTGTCTCTAGCAGCCTGTCCTGGTTGCGCTGGCGGAAGAAGGTCTTCCCAAACTCGTAGGTGCTGATCATGATGGCACAAGCTGGGGCCACCTTTATCAGTCTGGGCAGAAACCCTGAGGTAGGAAACAATCACATTTGTCATATACTTCAAAACAACAACTTGATTTGAAATAAAGGGGACCTGTCTCTCCGAGCTATCTGAGCGTACCTGCAAACAGGCCGGCAGCGCCGTTTTCTGCAACGATGGTCCTCATCACCGTCAGAGTGGAGGAGGACACCTTCGCAGGCACTGCAGGCACACAGCATCAGCTCACTAATACACTGCAGGCACACAGCATCAGCTCACTAACACACTGCAGGCACACAGCATCAGCTCACTAACACACTGCAGGCACACAGCATCAGCTCACTAACACACTGCAGGCACACAGCATCAGCTCACTAATACACTGCAGGCACACAGCATCAGCTCACTAACACACTGCAGGCACACAGCATCAGCTCACTAACACACTGCTTCACACAGCATCAGCTCACTAACACACTGCAGGCACACAGCATCAGCTCACTAACACACTGCAGGCACACAGCATCAGCTCACTAACACACTGCAGGCACACAGCATCAGCTCACTAACACACTGCAGGCACACAGCATCAGCTCACTAACACACTGCTTCACACAGCATCAGCTCACTAACACACTGCAGGCACACAGCATCAGCTCACTAACACACTGCAGGCACACAGCATCAGCTCACTAACACACTGCTTCACACAGCATCAGCTCACTAACACACTGCAGGCACACAGCATCAGCTCACTAACACACTGCTTCACACAGCATCAGCTCACTAACACACTGCAGGCACACAGCATCAGCTCACTAACACACTGCAGGCACACAGCATCAGCTCACTAACACACTGCAGGCACACAGCATCAGCTCACTAACACACTGCAGGCACACAGCATCAGCTCACTAACACACTGCAGGCACACAGCATCAGCTCACTAACACACTGCAGGCACACAGCATCAGCTCACTAACACACTGCTTCACACAGCATCAGCTCACTAACACACTGCAGGCACACAGCATCAGCTCACTAACACACTGCAGGCACACAGCATCAGCTCACTAACACACTGCAGGCACACAGCATCAGCTCACTAACACACTGCAGGCACACAGCATCAGCTCACTAACACACTGCAGGCACACAGCATCAGCTCACTAATACACTGCAGGCACACAGCATCAGCTCACTAACACACTGCAGGCACACAGCATCAGCTCACTAACACACTGCAGGCACACAGCATCAGCTCACTAACACACTGCTTCACACAGCATCAGCTCACTAACACACTGCAGGCACACAGCATCAGCTCACTAACACACTGCTTCACACAGCATCAGCTCACTAACACACTGCAGGCACACAGCATCAGCTCACTAACCCACTGAAGGCACACAGCATCAGCTCACTAACACACTGCTTCACACAGCATCAGCTCACTAACACACTGCTTCACACAGCATCAGCTCACTAACACACTGCTTCACATATCTGCACACAGCATCAGCTCACTAACACACTGCTTCACATAGCTGCACACATCAAAGCACTTGATTCTATACCCACAATTCATAGCTTGGAGTTCCCCCAGCTCCACCTGTCTCCTGGTCTTGACCACATCAAAGGGAAGCGTTGCTATGGAAGCAATCTAAGGACACAACGGATGACATAAGAACTGGTCAAAATATTCCATCTGAGTCACACACACACACACGACTCTACCATTGCTTATTCTTTGGTTACTGTTGCATCAGTGCCAAGTGCCAAGAATGCTGCCCTCTAGTTGTGAAGAGTGAAATAACAGGTACTCCTGAGTGAACAGTGTTACTTACGGATCCAGACAGTGTTACTTACGGATCCAGACAGTGTTACTTACAGATCCAGACAGTGTTACTTACAGATCCAGACAGTGCTACTTACAGATCCAGACAGTGCTACTTACAGATCCAGACAGTGTTACTTACAGATCCAGACAGTGTTACTTACAGATCCAGACAGTGTTACTTACAGATCCAGACAGTGCTCCAGAGATGAAGGTGATGGCGACTGTGGGCTCCTCTGTATGGTAGCGTTCACATAGCCACAGCTTCCCCTTCTCATAGTTGTACCAGTACATTGCTGAGGAGCACAGAAGGGAAACTGTGATTGAAGGAGAGAGAGACACGCGAGAGAGACAGACAGAGATTGTCTAGTGTCCAGTACCAGAGAAGGGGACGTCTCTCAGGAGTGTGGGTCCCCAGCCCCTCCACAGGAACCTCCAGCCCTCGGCCTTCACCGCGCTGCTGATGCCCTCCTTCAGCTCCCTGTACGACTGCTGCTGGGACTGCAGCCTGGTGCGGACCAGCTCCAGCGGGCTGATCATGGTGGCAGAGCCCACTGCCTCACAGAGAGGGGAGAGAAAGAGTCAACGTTTGCTAACCCTAACCCATACCCAGTCAGACAAGGAGGTTTATACCTACGTTATGTGGTGCTCTCTGAACTAAAGCAATTAACATCAGTGTACAGGACACGACAGTGATAACCAGTATTAATACTGTACTAATGGGTGGCTTGGTTTTTTCCATTCTCTACAGATGGGGCCCAGAGTTTAACGTCCGGGGGGCCCTCGCACCGGGGGCCCTCGCTCCAGGGGGCCCTCGCTCCGGGGGCCCTCGCTCCGGGGGCCCTCGCTCCAGGGGGCCCTCGCTCCGGGGGCCCTCGCTCCGGGGGGCCCTCGCACCGGGGGCCCTCGCTCACCTCTGGCGATGGCTCCTGCCAGCAGGGGGGCTTCCTCGCTGTGGGAGCCCATCCGGGTCCTCAGCGCCGCACAAAGCTGGTCATAACACGTGAAGTAGATTACAGTTGCCGGGACCGCCATGACTCTGCAAAAATCAGTTATGATAATAACACAAGCACAGATTAAATATAAATAACCCTTAAATCCTCAAAATGCCATCATTTGCATACCACTCAAAAACTAAGGAACACAATCAAATGTTAGCATTGACAAATCATAACTTTGCTGAAATTACCACACTTCTGAGAAATTCAGATTCCCAAGTAAGTGAGCAAATGAATGTATGATGACAGTTCTGAAGGTCACACTGATACAGATGAGGAAAAAGTCAAAGTAAATAATAATAATAATAATAAACGGGCAAAAATTACTTTTACCAATAGGCCAATAAGACTGATCTATCACTTAAGGGCGAAAAAAACTGAATATTTTTAAGATGAATTGGAAAGATAAATGAGTGATGATGATGCATAAACTCCCGACATCAGACTCACAGCGTTGGGGGCAGCCCGCTCCATAAAGACCTGATCCCTTCCCTGCGGACTATTTTGATAAAGGCATCCTGCAGGTAGAGAACCAGCTGTCAGATACAGCGAGCGACACACCTGAATACACACCTGAATACACGTGCCGCGTGTCTACATTAGGGAAGGAGGCAGCTGTGTAAGAGGACTTTACCAGGGTTCCAGTGAAGTGCCCTGGAGCCTTGTACCACGGTCTGGAGCCGCCATTCTCACACACACAGATGTGGTCCATGAGGCCATTGCAGTACACAAAGCATTTTCCTGGTGGGATACAAATGTGTAGAATTGGGATATTAAGTAAACGATTATTTGTAGTTTCTATGCCTCAGTATGTTGGTTCATACACACTTGTGTTCGCTTTCGTACCTTTAGGGAACGGGGTCTTCTGAGCTTGGAGTCTGATCTTCACAACATCCAAAGGTGTGACTGCAATCACACAACCAAGCTTATTATTAGCCGTTTTTTATAGATTCTATCATAGATTATATGGAGTTATATGTTTTGATCCCAGAGGGGAAATGAAATGCTTCCTAGAAGCTCTATGCACAGTTGAGACTGTGCTGGCGTGTGGCAGTATTCCGCAGACGGAGCTCGTGTTTACCGATCAGGGATGTCAGGACAGCCCCTGAGCAGGACGCGATCATCTGCTGAAGAGGGGTGATGCCGTTGCTCGCCCCCGGCGAAGAACTCTGACCGCTCATAACTGCTAGAAACCATACAATTTCTTGTTACAAAAAAAATCTAGACAACATAATGAAGCTGGTATTAAACACCATAATAAAGTACAGTGCATCAAGGCTAAAGTGTATGTGTGTAGTCTGGCAGTAACACTTTACCTCTAAAACGTATACAGCAGCAGGAGTGAATTCAGCATTGGATGCAAACAGCTGGTTAGTTAGATAGCTAGGAGTTTGGAGTTATCGACGCTTCTGGATGTTCGTAACTGACACCTCCTGAATCAGTAACAAATCAACTTTATAATAGTCATAATCTAATTCTTTAAGTCAGTAGGTCGTATCTTTCGTGGAGCTCAGAATCACGGGTGTGCACAATTCCATAACACATGCTGATGATCGCTGAATAACTTACACAACGTAACATTTGTATACATATTTTTTTTACATTGACAGAAGCACATTGACTCCTGTACATTTTTTGACATTTCAAGACAAATAAAAACGCATTAAACAGTAAATAATCCACACATATTGTATATATATTGTATTTCAAAACATGTGTTTTGTGTACGCATATTTTTCCAATTTTGAAATCAAGAATTAGTCGAAACTGTGCGTTCAAAACGCAAATTATCTTTCACAGTAAGAAGACATTCATTGGGTTGCCAGGTTTTTTTTTAAATACTCGCAATGGTGGTAAGAATGTTTTGGGCGTTTAATTTTTACGCGTGGGATTAGTTTTGTTGTAAATGCCTACTCGTCTCTTTCCTAAATATATAAGAAAGTGATAAGTCACAGAATGTAATTCAGTGAGTATTGACAAAAATAAGTAAAAACCATTGAACGATGGCAACATGCTCATACGGGGGTTAGTTCTTTATCTGGCAATCCTGCCCTTTGACCACTGACTGTTGAAGCGGGAAACAAGAACCAAACAAAAGTTAACTAGCTCAGACACCAAGTTCAAAACGTTACCTAGCGAAATAGCTAGCATCACATCCAAAGCGATAATGCGAAATAACCAGCGGATACTAATATAAAAGTCATGCTAATATATCTTTGTGGAAGTTGGTTGGCTCGCACGAGTTAGCCAGCAGCAACGAACAGAACAAGCTGCTCATAAGGAAGATCAATGCTAGCGAGCTGAGCAGTTTCGACTTCCTGCCTAGGTAATGTAAACATTTAAAACACATATTTCCGTCTGCCGAGGAAGGCTGTATTAGTCATAGCAGCTAATGTTTCACCAATGATGTATTGTACAGTAATGCAATTGTATCTGATTTGAATTTTTACGTGAAGTATGTAAACAACCGGAAAATAACGTATCTGTTTACACGTCATCTCACACAGCATTCCGCGAGAGGCTGACGGTGTTTGCATATGAAGTTGAATAACATGAAATCCAGACGAATTCATCATAAGTCATCCAAGCCCAGTTTGCAAGGTATAAACCTTTATTCTTTTCTTCATCAGATCATGCAACTGGCTCTTTGAACCTTATTAATCGTTATTATTTGTCTTTGCAGAAAGTAGAATTAGACTGTGAATGTTATACCAAACTCTGTGGTTTGTGTGTCCTGATGTATATCCTAACATTCCCAATCAATCTAGATCTTAAGATAGTTGACAGTGGGCACACATCAGCAACGAAGAGCCTGATCAAACAGGCCGATGGAATCCGCTCAGTCGCCAGTAAGCCTTTCATAGGGAAAGTGTTTTACCTTGATTTACCATCAAACAAACGGACAGAGACGCTGGAAAATGACATCACAAAGCTAGGAGGGGTAAGAAAAAAAGCATACCTTCACACATATACAAAATACATATTTTAAATGCATTTCCTAAACCATGTGTTCTTACTGTGTTTCCCTCTCAGACCATTGAGAAGTTCTTCAGTAAGGAGATCAAGTACCTGGTTTCCAATAAGAATGAGGCCAGATATGTGCAGTACCTGAGCCAGGACTCTCCTGTCCCCAGTCCTGACTCTGGACCCAGCTCTCCCCACCCTCACCCAGGGTTCTGCAGACCCAGCTCTCCTCACCCTCACCCAGGGCCCTGCAGACCCAGCTCTCCTCACCCTCACCCAGGGCTCTGCAGACCCAGCTCTCCCCACCCTCACCCAGGGCCCTGCAGACCCAGCTCTCCTCACCCTCACCCAGGGCTCTGCAGACCCAGCTCTCCCCACCCTCACCCAGGGCCCTGCAGACCCAGCTCTCCTCACCCTCACCCAGGGCCCTGCAGACCCAGCTCTCCTCACCCTCACCCAGGGCTCTGCAGACCCAGCTCTCCTCACCCTCACCCAGGGCCCTGCAGACCCAGCTCTCCTCACCCTCACCCAGGGCCCTGCAGACCCAGCTCTCCTCACCCTCACCCAGGGCCCTGCAGACCCAGCTCTCCTCACCCTCACCCAGGGCTCTGCAGACCCAGCTCTCCTCACCCTCACCCAGGGCCCTGCAGACCCAGCTCTCCTCACCCTCACCCAGGGCCCTGCAGCATCAGAGGCAGCTCCCAGGGCCCAAACGATACTGTGAGTTTAAGGGCCGAATGTCTGCGCTTGTCTGTTTTCTGTCCACCGACAGAAATTAAGTTATGATGAGTGTATTAACAGTTTGCCTCTGGACTGATTTTCACTCTCTATTTCTTGCTCTCTCATTTGCCCCCCTCCTCTGTTTCAGGTGGTCCAGAGCAGAGGGAAGTCTTTAGTGGACAGGGTGGTTAAAGAGCAGGTATGGAGCTCATCTATGCTCATTAGTTTGCCAAGCTACTTCACACGGACATGTTATGATAACACTGTTTTAACAGACCATCAGTGTGCAGGGTGGTTTTCACTTAAGGGGTGACATCTTTGCTTTTGTGTTCTGTTTGTGTTTAGGAAAGGTTACAAGTCAACAAGACCCTGTCTAAGGCACTAGAGTGGGGGGTGAAAATCCTCTACATTGATGGTATCTTCTATCCATATATATATATATATATATATATATATATATATATATATATTTTTTTTTTAATTGATTTAAATTCTTACTGGAATGAATGCTGATTATTTTAAATCCATGTTGTTGGTTCCAGATATAACTGCGTATGTTGAAAAGAAGAAGAAGAAGAATGTCAGCCTACAGACTGCTGTTGCCTGCAAGAAAACTGTGAGTTGTGTTTCCTACATTTTGATAACCCCAGAATGGGACAGAAATAAGGTACATATTTTACACTGGTATCTGCTCACTGTTTATTCCTCTGCAGACCAAACCAGACACAGGAAGACCGGGCTTTCCCCAATACAAGGGTAAATAATCTACTTCCTCAGAGGGAAGTGGTCTTAAGACAATGGATATTGAGCTCAAATTGTGCATCTTGGGTGTGGTTATGGTGATGTGAGTGGTTTCGCTGTGAGCCGTGGTAGATGTCCTTGTTTAGTTTATTGATCCAGGCTGTTTCAGTGCCCAGCTGGGGACATGTGAGTGGTGGGACTCGGCCCGTGCTCTGCTTCTAACATCCGCTCGGTTTTCCTCAGCAGGGAGGATTAAGAAGCCCTTCCTTAAGATGGAGGACTCAAGCAGGCGAGTCTACACCGACAAGATGACCCCTAAAAATCACAACAATTGTTTACATTTGATTGTCTGAATAAGTTCACACTATGTTCACTTGTTGGTTTTCCCCAGACATTACAGACCGATTTACCTGGCCATGCCCAACATGCCAGAGTTCAGCCTCACATCAGCCTCCCCCTGTAGTCCCTTCCTCCTGGAGGACAAGGAGCCTGGAAGGTCACCTACACAGCACAGGTATGGAGCCCACAGGTGGGAAGTGACACTGACCTCCCGATTTGATGACGATTATCATGTCTTCGATCTGATTACTTGATGCATCACGATGCGTCAAATACATTTTTTCTATTAAAGCCATATAGGATACTTGACTTGACATAATGCATTAAGATACTGTATAGTTCAATATAATACCGTTTTCTATATTTCTTATTTCTATATTAATTATTGACAAAACGCTGTGACGACATGCCATGCTTAAAGACCAACTAACATACACAATTCATTACGATTTCATAAAGGCAAAAGGTTAACATTGAAATCATAATAATCATAGTTTTGGCTCAAACAGTTATATTTTCATCCAAAAATAGAAGTACGTTGTCGTAAGATATAAATAATCTTTATTAATTAACAAAGTCTGAACACAGCATTATTAGCAGTATTGAAAACAGAGTTGCATCAATCCTCAGAGTTGCTGGCCCAGAGTTAGCGTTTTCCGCGGCAGGTGTTGTTGCTAGTAACTCAGGATGGAAACGGCTAACATGATTCCTAAAGTTGGTAGTGTTTTCAACGTATTTAATTAAGTGTGACAGGATTTGCATATCGCATGCGATGTATCCAGTTCGTGCTTCCCAACCTGTTGGTAAAATCCAAAATGAAGTTCCATATCTCACCTTTTAAAATGCTTGGCGTGTTTTTAAGGATGATCTCACAACCACACTCTGCCATTTTGCTCTGGCAGGTATGCGAATCGCGACGAATGATGTCAGGTAAATGAGACCCAGATGAGACTAGAGTCTCTCATAGGTCTAGATGAAACGGGTTAGGCTACTGAGAATGTTATTTTTCATTTGAATGTTTATGCCACGGCCGGAAAATTAACGAGCGACATCATTGCGTTAAAATCGATTATGGTCGGCCACTGCATCGATGCAGCATCGTCCATGTCTGCATCGCGATTCATCGATTATTCTATTAATTTCAACACCTGTAAGGAGCCTTCCGGTTCCTCCTGCCTCTCGCGTTCCTCCTGCCTCTCGCGTTCTTCCTGCCTCTCGCGTTCTTCCTGCATCTCGCGTTCCTCCTGCCTCTCACGTTCTTCCTGCCTCTCACGTTCCTCCTGCCTCTCACGTTCCTCCTGCCTCTCACGTTCCTCCTGCCTCTCACGTTCTTCCTGCCTCTCACGTTCTTCCTGCCTCTCGCGTTCCTCCTGCCTCAGTGGAAAAAGGTTTACCGTATTCTCATCTGCGTTATGATGCACATCTGATAAAGGCTTGTGAGAGCAGCAATAGGAGAGAAGTTCTCCAATGGTTGCTCTGCAGTGTGATGTGAACTCTGACCTTTCATTGATTTACCTATGGGGTTCCTCAGGGCCAGAGGGGCACGGACCTCAGCCAGTGAGGAGAGAGGGCGGATCAGACCCAGGAAGAACCGGAAACGAGGGGGCTACTGCGAGTGCTGCGTCCTTAAATACGAAAACATCAAAACTGTAAGTCCAATACTCTCTGAGTAAAAACCATTACCGTTACTGGAACCGAGATACACTATGAAGAGATGCACTATAAATGTCGACAGCATTTTTGTAAATGGTGAGTCACAATCCAGCTATTGCAAGCATGTATATTCACCTTCACATGTACAGGAAAATGTTGTAACAATGTAGCTACCGATGAGTGCATGTTGACCCAGAGGATCCCTGTGTGAACCTGCAGCACCTTCAGGGTGAGCTCCACAAGACCTTCGCTCAGAGTGACCAGTACCTGCTGGTGGACAGGCTGGTGTCCACTCTGCCGTTCAGCTTCCTCCACATCCCACCACCCAACAGGCGGTGCGTGCTCTTTAAGTCCTGCTGCCTCTGTCTGCTGCCTCTGTGTGCTGCCTCTGTCTGCTGCCTCTACCTCTGTCTGCTGCCTCTACCTCTGTCTGCTGCCTGTACCTCTGTCTGCTGCCTGTACCTCTGTCTGCTGCCTGTACCTCTGTCTGCTGCCTCTACCTCTGTCTGCTGCCTGTACCTCTGTCTGCTGCCTGTACCTCTGTCTGCTGCCTCTACCTCTGTCTGCTGCCTCTTCCTCTGTCTGCTGCCTCTGTCTGCTGCCTCTGTCTGCTGCCTCTACCTCTGTCTGCTGCCTGTACCTCTGTCTGCTGCCTGTACCTCTGTCTGCTGCCTGTACCTCTGTCTGCTGCCTGTACCTCTGTCTGCTGCCTCTACCTCTGTCTGCTGCCTCTACCTCTGTCTGCTGCCTCTGTCTGCTGCCTGTACCTCTGTCTGCTGCCTGTACCTCTGTCTGCTGCCTGTACCTCTGTCTGCTGCCTCTACCTCTGTCTGCTGCCTCTACCTCTGTCTGCTGCCTCTACCTCTGTCTGCTGCCTCTGTCTGCTGCCTCTGTCTGCTGCCTCTACCTCTGTCTGCTGCCTGTACCTCTGTCTGCTGCCTGTACCTCTGTCTGCTGCCTCTACCTCTGTCTGCTGCCTCTACCTCTGTCTGCTGCCTCTACCTCTGTCTGCTGCCTCTGTCTGCTGCCTCTGTCTGCTGCCTCTGTCTGCTGCCTCTACCTCTGTCTGCTGCCTCTACCTCTGTCTGCTGCCTGTACCTCTGTCTGCTGCCTGTACCTCTGTCTGCTGCCTGTACCTCTGTCTGCTGCCTCTACCTCTGTCTGCTGCCTCTACCTCTGTCTGCTGCCTCTGTCTGCTGCCTGTACCTCTGTCTGCTGCCTGTACCTCTGTCTGCTGCCTGTACCTCTGTCTGCTGCCTCTACCTCTGTCTGCTGCCTCTACCTCTGTCTGCTGCCTCTACCTCTGTCTGCTGCCTCTGTCTGCTGCCTCTGTCTGCTGCCTCTACCTCTGTCTGCTGCCTGTACCTCTGTCTGCTGCCTGTACCTCTGTCTGCTGCCTCTACCTCTGTCTGCTGCCTCTACCTCTGTCTGCTGCCTCTACCTCTGTCTGCTGCCTCTGTCTGCTGCCTCTGTCTGCTGCCTCTGTCTGCTGCCTCTACCTCTGTCTGCTGCCTGTACCTCTGTCTGCTGCCTGTACCTCTGTCTGCTGCCTCTACCTCTGTCTGCTGCCTCTGTCCGGTTTGATGTCTGTCTTTACATTCCTGGTGTGTGTGTTGTGGTTTCCTGCAGGCCCAGGTGCAGTATCAGCTCCACACTGCGTGCTCCTGGCCTGTGTGTGAAGGAGGAGGAGGGGGGGATGGATGCCTTGGGAACAGGGAGAGACCAGACTTCGCTCTGGCCTTCCAGAGTGGAGCCCCAGGTCGGAGCAGGACCCCAGGCAGGGCCAGGACCCCAGGCAGGTCCAGGACCCCAGGCAGGTCCAGGACCCCAGGCAGGTCCAGGACCCCAGGCAGGTCCAGGACTCCAGGCAGGGCCAGGACCCCAGGCAGGGCCAGGACCCCAGGCAGGGCCAGGACCCCAGGCAGGTCCCCAGTCCGGGGCAGGACCCCAGGCAGGACCCCAGGCAGGACCCCAGGCAGGACCCCAGGCAGGGCCCCAGGCAGGGCCCCAGGCCGGGGCAGGACCCCAGGCAGGACCCCAGGCAGGGCCCCAGGCAGGGCCCCAGGCAGGGCCCCAGGCAGGGCCCCAGGCAGGGGCAGGACCCCAGGCAGGACCCCAGGCAGGACCCCAGACCGGGGCAGGGCCCCAGGCAGAGGCCGGGGCAGGACCCCAGGCAGGACCCCAGGCAGGACCCCAGGCAGGACCCCAGGCCGGGGCAGGGCTTCCGGTACACCCAGCAGAACACTGCAGTGTCCCCCCCTCCCTCGGACACGCAGCTGAGGAGAGAAGGGGCTCAGACCCTCAGCTTCACACCAGATCCCTCCCCTGCAAACGACCCTCCAGGCAGGGCTCCCTCCACACACGCACTCCCACCCTCCCCCCAGGGACCAGCCCTGCGCTCTCATCCGTCGCTGGAGCAGTACAAGAAACCATTAGTGTTCATCCTTCTTTCAGTGAGCCTGACACACTGCCCCCTGGTGGCCTGGAGGGTGCGAGTGCCTGCATGGAGAAGAACAGACCCGTTAGCTGTCATTGTGGTGAGGTTGTCAAGCGGAGTGTTCCCTCTGGAAACCTGGTGGTTCCTTCCTCACGGCTCTACGTGTTCATGTCACGACTACAGGAGGAGGAGTTCCCACCAGGGCTGAGCGTGGCAGAGAGAGAGGCCCCCCTGGGGAGAGGGGAGCGGGCTGCTCCTCAGCGCAGGAACAGCAGCCCCTCCCCTGACAGGAAGCTGCACAGGAAGGTCCGGGACTTTAAGCGGAAGAGACGGAAAGTGTCCGTTCAGGCCAGCTCTCCGGGCTGTGGGGAAGCTGGGGAGCTCACCAAGAGCAGCTCCATCCTGAACATCTGGCAGCTGTTCCAGTCCAGTGAGGATATGGACTGGGAGTTCCAGGGCTTCCCAGGGTGACGAGAGGCAGAGCGGGGCTGTTCCACTATCCCACTTGAGAACTAATGCTGAACAGGTTTTTCAATCTGTTCAATCTGACTTTTAGTCATGTTATGGTGGCCTAGCCCAGACCTGCTCAGCCACTTATACAGAATGCACTGTGATTTATTAAAGTAAATGTGTTTTTCTATGTAGGGAGTGGGGGGGGGGTGTATTCACAACAATGTGGAGTGTTATAGAGTTTAACATGCCCAGCTTCACCTGGACTGAACATGCTGTTAAACCTTGTGTTGCTGATAGGACACCACTGCTGCATGTGTTTGACTTTGAAATGAACTGGAGTCTATTGGTCACCCTGTGGTCCAAGATGTGACATCATACAGGAAGTAGTTATGGTGTGCAGTCTTAAGGAATTGATACAATATTGTATTTAGTGTTTATAATACAGATTGAAGAATAGAATGCTATGAATAAGTGTGTATTAAATGATTGGGACTATCTGAAGCCCTGTGCGTGGGACTGTTCCAGATGAGACGACGTGGGGAAGGTTCAGAATGTCTACAATGTCTCATAAGTAATATAGACAAAATGACTTTCTCAATCTCAATATGGATCGAATGACCCCTAAAGGAACAGAGCATTAGCTTGATGGGTTTTGAGCTTGCTGTTTGTCTGCAGATAGTGCATTAGCTCCAGGCTTTGCTCCCCTCGCTGCTGTAGAGGCTTGCTGGGGGCAGGGGGGGGGGGCAGGGGGGGGGGGCAGGGGGAGGCAGGCTCTAAAGCTGTCCAAAGGGATGACAACGATTAGTGGAAGGCAACTGTGGTCTGGTACAGTCTGGTACCGTACCGTCTGGTACCGTACCGTCTGCTACCGTCTGGTACCGTACCGTCAGAGGAGACCACTGAACTTCTCACCTCAACTGCCATAATGTCTACATATATCAGACAATACATTAATTACATACCTGATGTGTGACTAAGTAACAATATGTATCTATATATGTGCATTATAAATCTATGTATAGATGTGTGAAAAGAGCAAGCCACACACGTGCACGCTCATCCTGAAGATCCTTGAACAGTCGAAGCGTCTTTGTTTATCAAGGGAGTGGCGAGTTGACATTGGTCCAGGGACTTTCTCAAGTAACAAAGCATACAAATTTAGATTTTTCTTACGTAGACCCAGGGCCGGCCCAATTCTGCTTAAGGCCCCTTAAAGGCTTGGGCCGGCCCTGCACAGACCCAGCTCTATCCTCCTCTGAGGAAGATCCATTAGCCTACAGTTCCCGGCATCCCACCTCACGCTCTTATATTTATTCATGAAGCGCTTCTGCAGTGATCCGCTGGATATTGATGTGTTTTAAGGAGGTGTCCCTCCTCCCTCCATCCTCTCTCCTCCCACTCCGCTGTGTTCCATAGGGGCTCAGCGCGCTCAGATGCGCTCAGCGTTCAGCGCGAGAGACGATAGAAAACCCTGATGGCCACCAGCGCGAGGGAATGCGCTAACCAGACGACTAGCGCGCGCTCCCATCGCAGCCTCTGCTCGAATGTGATGGTCCTCTAGCGAAGACAGAATCAGCTTTTGGAATAGCGCATTGTTTTTATTTTGCTGTCCATTCAACACCAGAGTAGGTGATGATGCATCTGCGATGGTGGGCTTCGCTTTTGTGCGCCTCTGGACTGATACACGTCGTTGTCTCCACCAATCCTCATCGAAACGGTAATAGAGACTGAACTGTCGCATTATTTTGAAATATGGGGAAGCTGTTTTGGTATCACTGACAACCTGTGTTATGTTAATGCGTTAACCGGGAGCCCCGACGTAAACAGGCTCTAAAATAGGCTTTGCATGTTTCGTATGATAGCCTACATTCGCTGTATTTTTTTTTAAATTATTAATAAATAAAGACGATAATAAGATATGGGACTAAAAAGGTTTTCATTGTGTTTTTCATTGCTGTTTTCTGCGAGGATGAAAATATCGCGGTCATAAATATCGGTGTTTTCCTCTGTGCAGGAGACGCCTTGTCGAACGCGAAGGCTCTTCGTGATGCGAGCAGGTTCGTCGGGAAGGAGGACACGGTGCCGCTGCGCCTGCTTTACAGCATGCACAACCACAGCCAAGTCATGCACGATGTCCTCAACACGAGACTGAAAGCCAGTTCCGGCTCCATACAGGTACATGACGGCTTTGTTGTTGTGTTCATTATGATGGCGGCACCCCGCAATGTGCAGATGGGGGTGAGAAAGATCCCTCCGGTACCAGTTGCCATTGGAGACGTCCCGTTATTCTGATCTTGTTTATGTTTTTGTTGATTCATCCTGGTCGGCTCTAAAATGTATGAATTAGCGAGACGGTTTCGGTCGTTTCCACTGACGGTTAGGCCCATACAAAAACTGAAATTATATTTCCCATAATCATGTGGCAGACGTGGACTATCCCCTTGTGGCGGATGTCAGTCAGTAGCCCATATACATCCAAACAAAGACCTGCCAGCCAGGTTTCTTTATGAAACACAGCAGAGAAATGTATGTTAGGTTTCAAAGGATCCCTCCTACACAGGCACCACCAGCCTCTAAAGCAGGTCAAGCATGTGTATTTATATATCACCTCAAACTACACACAGGACACATACAGTAGGCTCTAGTTGTGGTTAAAAACTGAGATATTTACAGATATTAGGCAACTGAAGAAATCTCTCTTAAAGGCTCGGCCTGTAACCATGGTCTTTCTGTTGTTGTATATGAGGTGTTCCAGTAGCTTCACCTGTATCTATCACACTACAGTACAAGCCTGGCCTGAGACCAGTGTTCATTGGTTATTCACATCATGTTAGTGGTGCGGATGGGTTAGATACTGCAGATAAGAGGGACCAGGACACAGACCAGAAGGCTTCTGCTAACCTGGACAGCTCCTGCACTGGGGGAGGGCAGGGGACGCTTTAACCCTTTGTTTGTCACACACCTCAGGCTGAGAGAGAGAGAGAGACACACACTGGGTCAGCTG